>NW_021318565.1:30359-34894 GCF_001605985.2 Dendrobium catenatum | reverse complement strand
TTCCCCAGACACTTGGGAACACCTATTTAGGCCATTTTTTATTTTTGGGGGTGAATACAAGATGTTTGATATTGATTTGGGTTAAAACCCCTAAAATGCCCTTCATTAAATAATTTTAATAATTCATTAATTGACCCAAATTTAAAAATTCATAACTAATTCTAGAAAATTATAAATCAAGCAAACTAAAAGGAATTCAACTCTGATTAAAATCTAGTATTTATTTAAAATATTAGATTTCTAAAAACCAATCAAAATCAAAAGTCAACTATCATGTCAACTGTAGTTCATTAACTAGGGCCCAAAGCTCTAAAATTCATAACTTTGTCTAGAAAACTCCAAATCCAGCAAACTCATAGTCTAATTACTCCCCTTAAGACCTAATATTTAATTAAAATACTAGAGCCTCTAAACCTATCATGTTTCTAATAATAACTTTTTGGACCTCTTAGCCTAGTAGATTGGAGGACCCTAGACCTTCTGAAATTCATTAAGGCAACTTAAACTTTAAAGATTACTACTTAAGTATTAAAATTGATATGTAAACTAAATTAACTAAAATAGATCATAATTCATTAATACTTAAACATTAATCAAATTCCCCTTTCAGACCTTTAATAAATCGAACACGATACAACTTGAACTAACTACCCGACATAGGAACTACCCAAAGCCACACAAGCCTACTACACACACATATATTTGTTAGGGTACCACTTTTAGTTCCAGGATTAGGGCCGGTGTTTTAACTTTTCTGGTTCTATGATGTGATACCCTTGCATGTGGCACGTGTGTTAATTGCTCTTATGTATGGTAATGATTATTATGATGTTTTATTTTATTACTACTTTCTCTTTGTGATATGATTTTATGCAATATATTACCTATGGGCTAGGATAGCTTTTGCTACTAATTCAATCTAATGCAGGTGGTCATGCTCATGTAGTACTAAAATAAAAGGAGAAAAATAATTAAGCTTTAAAATTAATGATATTTTTTGCAGATGCTTCACAAACCGCTTATCCCCCTTTAAAATTAAAAGAGCATGGCCAAGTGTGTTTCCTTTTATGCATAAATATTAACTGCTTGGGATATCTTATATCAATTGCTTGAAATTTTCTATTAGGATAAGCATGTATGAGAGTATAGATTTTTCTCTTTCCAATGTAATGTAATTTGTTATATAATCGAGTTATGAAAGTCTTCTGAAAGTGAGGCATTTCAACACTCGATACCTAAAGAAAAGAAGAAAGGCCCTTCATAGGAAATTTCTTATTTATTTGGGTAGGATTAGAATCCAGGTTGTTGTTTGTGGGACCTGCCCACCATAACTTTTCTGCAAAGTTTGAGTTGTACTTATAGGACACTTGCCATAGACTGTGGACTTTCCTTTTTTACTCTAGGTTGATTTATATTTATGTGTTTACTTTATGTGTATAGTAAAAATTGTATGGTTTTCTTAAGTTTTTTTCTTGTATATGTGTGACATGATTTTTCACTAGGTTTTTTAAGGACTAAAAAAATGTTTACTCATAACCTAAAATTTAATATTTTAGGAATTAAATAACATATAAACTTAATGATATAGGGAATAGCTAGAATTATCTGGGGTTGCATGCATATTAATGCATTCTCTTCTCCCTTGCTATAAGATATTTCCCCGCTTGCAAGTAGAGTCTGGATAATCTGGCCTATGAGCATGAGGTACCAGACCCGAGAAAGCATAGTCTTTTCTAAAAATTATTTTTATAAGCCATTTTAAAATCTCAAGCATTCATGATTTAGAGATCTTTCAAACTAGCATGTATTGCATTTGAAAATAATTGAATTAAACTTTAATTGCATTAGCTCTAGGATCATTCACCCCATATAAGTCCAAGGCCAATTAGAAAACTCTCTAGTTGTCGGCCTTAAACTTTCAAAAACTAATATATCAATTTATCTATCATAAAGACCGAATAACATGGATTTTATGCGTTTAGGTGGTTAGCTAGCTTTCCTTTTCATATAGGATATAAGCTCGGATGCATTAGCTAAGACATGGGTGTTAGTGTTAGGTGTATAACACTAAACTAACTCTAGATTTAGGATTCAAGACTACTTCATTCGGTGTCTCATAGTATACCTCATCGATGGGTAAGTATCCTTTTCTTCAGGGGCTATATATCCTACCTATCTGCATCACATGGATGATGTCACCTCCATCCTTTCCTTCTATATGCTATGAGTGTGTTGTTTTCTTTTCCTCCAGTTTCTCCTCAGTGCCTTAGTCCCTCCAAGTATTGATCTGAGTCATACATGTTGACTAAGCCTACTTGAATCTTTCTTTCCCTTTGAGTAGGATTTCCTAGTCTCCCCTCAGTATCAATCCCTTCTTTGGAAAAGAATAATATTGAATCCTTAATCGAGAGTATTCTCAGACTCCAGCCTGAGATGTAATTAACTAGAGGAGCTTACGTCCGTGAGAAATGGAATTTCACCATCAAATAAACTCCACTTGAACTGATGTATCAAGTAGGGGAAACATGTTATTTCGATCAGGTCGTGCATATTATTACCCATGTGGGTGCGTTGCTGAGAGCCGCTATTATCAACAGTTAATCATATGTGTAATCTAATCTGCCCTTCCATTGGCCCGCTTGAGAAGAGTGTGGAGGCCTATGATTATTTATGTCCTTGAGGATGGCGCAGTCATATACCCTCTACACTTTGTCCCCCATATGATGTTGTTCTTTTAGAGGTCCATAACTATGTCAGAGCAACTTTATGCATATTATATAATTCTCTTAGAATTATTTTGTTACTATATTATTGAATGAATATTAAATTATGATAGGGAAACCTTATGTCATTTTTTAACTTACATCTTAAACAGCATTAAATTAAATAATCTAGCTTTGTTTTTAATTACATCTTTAACTTTTTATTACCTATTGTATACAGTTAAGCTTGCTCAAGATTTAAATGAATAACAAATGTGATTACTTGATGTTATAAGCATTGTCGTTAATGACAAATAAGGTTATAAGTGGTAATTTTATTACTGTTTCATGAGATATTTGTTGAGATTACACGCAATTTGGCTAGCTTACATAATATTCAAATGAGTTTTTATAAGATTAAAGACACGTCATACAAATAACTATTAGTCATGACAAGTCACTTGGATATGGAGTGTAATGGTATTCCAAACCAAGAGTGGATGATAGACAAAAATAAATTTATATGGGACTCATTTGTGTCTTCAAAGAGCATTTCTCAATCAAAAGAAAAAGCTCTTATAAGGGGAGGACTTCTAGAAAATTTAAAATAACTTGAATTTAGGTTATAAATCAAGTAGTAGCATCATAGAAAACCAATTATAAACTCAGATACATAGATTTAAGAATAAAGAGAGCATTGAATGATGTATATACTATCAAGATATGCTTCTATAGAATTTTGATAAACCGATCCAGCTGGCCCAACCCTGAGGCTGACCCCTTGTATACAACAGTGTAAGTAAGTTGTTTCCGTCCCTAGTGGGTTCTCCCCCCTCTTGTTGGGCCTACAGGCATATTGCTTAAGTAGAGAGAGAGAGAGAGAATGAGAGATTATGAGGGAAAGTTTTAATTAGGAGGGTTGTTTAGTCCTTTTGAGAGTTAATTTGTGTGCATTATGTAGTGGGGATTTATTAGGGTTAGGGTTATCTTGAGTTTTTGTGGTGCTTTGGTGTTCTTGGGATCTAGTGGCATCTAGAGATTTTGGACATATAGAGCCTCCTCTCAATTTGAGGAGTCAATTGGATCTTATTATTTTCTTTTAACTACTATTCAATCAAGGGTGTTTTCTTATTTTTCCTCCGTTAAATCTCAAAACATGCTTGGCAAGATAGCTGAAAATTTGATTTTAGCAATCATTTTCTTTTTCTACAATTATTTCCTGTCAAATTGGTATTAGAGTCACCTTTCGGGGCTATTTTGGGGTTGTTTAGACTAATTTCTGCAGCAGCTTTACTTATCTGAATAATTGATTTTCTTCTTTTTGGAGTGCAAATACAAATTTTTTAGTCTAATAAAGATCTTGGTATCAATGTTGGCCAAGAATGTAGATGCATTGAAAGAATGCCTTGAGGGAGAGATGAACCAAATCAAATAAATGCTAGATGACAGCCTCCATATAAGAACAATTCTCTAACCTACATGGCATGGTGAAGAACCTGTTGGATATGCATAACCAATTGGCAGCATCAGAGGCGAGAGGGCCAAAAAGAAAAAAAATACAAATTTTAAAATTCATAGGGATGAAAATTATGTGGAGATCATAGAGGAAGAAGGGAGAAGCCGCCATCTAGAACCCATACAAAGGGAGGAGAGAGGTGGAAGGTATGGAGTGAGGAGTGTAAATATGGGTTATGAGCAAAGAGGTGTTGATTGGTAAAGAATGGGGAGAGATTATGACTGAAGAGGGGCTAATTTTGAAGGAAGTTGGGAGGAATTTGAAGAAGGGTTTCTATATGAATGTAGAAAAGAGGATTGGACATTGAGGGGGGGGGG
>NW_021318565.1:9179-30178 GCF_001605985.2 Dendrobium catenatum | reverse complement strand
ACTCTCTCTCTCTCTCTCTCTCTCTCTCTCTCTCTCTCTCTCTCCCATGAGGGTGAGATGATTTAAAACCCCATTTTGATATTTACTTTTTATTTCATCATTTTTTAATTATTTTAAAATCTTCAACTTCACTTTTATAGAAAATTTATGTAACTAAAGCCAACAAATTATTCTAGAGAAATATTATAATATTTAAACTTAAATCAAATAGCTTTAAAATTTCAAATTATAAATTTTATACATTTTTATATTAATAAGAAGTAGCTTTTTATATGTACTTATTATTTGTTATCAAATATTTTTTATTTAAATTAGATATGAAAACCTTAAGTTAGATATTTTAAAAAAAAATTAAAACCCTACTGTCAATTTCAAGCTTGAATGACAAAATTTGACGATATTTTTTTTAAATTAGAAACCCCACAAATAAATAATGCTGGCTTAGCCAGTGGCTTAGTGGTAGAATACCGCAAGAGATTTGAGTATCTAGCAAGTCGATTGGATCGATTGTCTAAGACTATTCTGGAGGAAAAATTCATGAAGGAGCTTAAATAAAATATCCGAACAGTAGGCCGAGTCATGAGGCCTCGAGACTTGGGAGAGAGGCTATGGAGCTAGCTCAACTGGTAGAGGATTAGAAGTACAAGGAGAGGGGATTTAGAGGCGATAGTTCAGGCGGTTCATATAGGATAACCACCACTTTCTTAGCACCCAAGGGGCCTACACCAAGCAACCTTTATGAGATTTTTAGGGATATGCATATAGGAGGAGGAAGTGTGGGAAATTTTAAAATGTCGACTGAGAGGGAGTTGCAGGAAAAGAGAGAAAAGGGATTATGCTTTCAATGTAATGAGAAGTATATTCCGGGGTATAAGTGTAAAGATCAAACTCTTCAGGTTCTCACTGTCTATGATGATGAGGAAGATAAGAAGGGAGGTGGAAGAGAGACCATAGTAGAGGAGAAGGACAAGTTGTATATAGACATGGAAGAGATCTCCCTGAACTCAGTGGTAGGATTTACTCCTAGTCATACCATGAAGGTCAAGGGGAAAATAGCAAACCAATAGGTGGTAGCATTGATTGACAGTTGGGATGCCCATAATTTCATCTCCAGCCAAGTTGTGGATCAATTGGGGGTGACTTTGGTGGATATAATGAGCTTTGGAGTGGTGATGGGCATGAGGAAGGTGGAGACGGGAAGGTGGAAATGAGCAAGGGCATCTATAGGGGAATAGTATCAACCATATATGAGATTTATATAAGGGAGGATTTTCTCACATTGGAGTTAGGTGGTATTGATGCCAGTCTGGGAATGAAGTGGTTTTAGACCTTGGGAAATACCAAGGCTAATTGGGGGCATTAACCATGGAGATGGTGGTGAAGGGGAGAAGAGTAGTAATAAAGGGGAGATGCAAGACTATCAAAAGGCATGGTTTCCCTCAAACCATGGTGAGGAGCATATAGGAGGTGGGGGAGGCTTCTTGGTATAGCTACATAGATTAGAGGGGATTAGATTGGAGGACGGTGGAGATATTCCTCTTTCAGTAAAATCGTTGATGTCATTGACCTCATTTTTGTATGAGGTCACTAGGGCCTACCTAGACTTCCCACTGGTGACCTGATGATTGGAAGGTGTCCACTTGTCAATCATATAGGTCTCAATAAAAATTCAATCCAATCTTAATCAAATTCAATTCCACTTCTCAATTCAATATTTAGTCCATTCTTCAGATTCTAAACTCTAGCCTAACATTCAACCAACCTTCAATTAACCTTCAGATCATATCCAATAAATCCCAATCATTTATTTGATTTTCATTTATGTGGGTAGTTCAAATTCAATCATTTAAACCCAAAATCCAATCCAAATCTAGGATTCCAAACCTAATTACAGGGTTAGGGACCCATGTTCTAAAATCCTTTTTGGGTGATTTTTCTATCACCTTGAAATCCAATCAATTGACCTCTAAATCATGATCTATTAGTTGCATATTGATTAGGCATGTCTCTAGATTAAATCCTCCAAATTTGAGCTCAATTTGAGGCCTCTAGCCCCATAAACTAAATTTATTTTAAAAGACTATAAAACTTTCAAATATTTATAGTCTAAGCCACTAGACCCTCCACCTTATGGAATTTAACCATGAAACTCTCCCCAAGGCCTTTGATCACATCCATGACCTCTATTATGACTTGTTGACAAATAATCCATACTTTGCTGAACTCGATTTGACCCAGAGTTGAATAGGGGTCAAAATGACCAAAATGCCCTTTAAGGGGGATTTTGGACTTTTCCACAAAACTCAACATAGCTCAACCTTTGAAAACTATCCCAATGAATCCTAAATATCACTAGGGATATATTAGAATCAATCCCTTCCTTTGATTTGACCTGGTTGACCAAAATACCCCTTAAGGATTCAAATGGACATTTCAAACAAAATGAATTCATCTTGACTTGAAATCATTCTCATTGAGTTCATATGATCAATTTGAACTCAATGGACCCAACCCTTGACCCAAGTTTAACTTGGTTGACCAAGTCAACCAAGTTTGACTAAACCTCTCATACACCTTTATCTCTTTCAGGTTCTTTGACCAAGGCCTTGCCAAACCCTTTCAAACCTATGGGTTTAATTTTTTTTCCCAACATTTAATGAGGGTCCCAACAAATTTGGTGCATGATATAGCATAATAAATACTGAGATAATTTGTAATTAAATCCAAAAGTAAGAAAAAATCTCCTTATTTTTCACATTATCATCACGTGTGATTTGTTTAGATGATATTTGTTATGTTAAAAAAATATGGAGTAAAATAATTTGTGCATATGAAATGTAGCGTATTAGAAATATTTTTTTAGTTAACTGATTGAGTAAATAAATGTAAGATATTATTTTTTTATATTTTATTTGAAGTAAAATTTATTCAGTGTAAAATCAAGCTAATGGAAAAAGGGTTGGATATTCATCCATGTCAGGCTGGTAGCCAATGATAGTGGAAACAGAAGTAGAGGGCGGCCAATGGTGACAATCCCCTGTGGCAGCAATAGTGGACGACTAATGGGCAGCAATAATTATGAAAATAATTTAGGGCTATAGCAATCCCTAAACAATGCTTATATTTTTTTGATATAAAAATTATAAAAATCCCACTTAATATACATAATTATAAGTTTTAAATCAAGCAATATAGTAATAGAGTTGAGTATCAATCTCACGAGGAAGAATGATTACTTATAAATACTAGTAATAGTATTGTCAACAACAATTGCAATAATTATCCTACTAAAAAAATAAGTTTTGGTGGAGATTCAATCACTTAATTTAAAATAATAAAAAATTAAATGAAATACTATTTGTATAAATTATTTTTGATTGATAAAATGTAAATATAATATGTTTCCTAATGATTCTCTTTTATATTGATGTTATTTAGATCATATGCATCACCGACCCCTCAGTCGAGCGTGAAGAGTCAAAGGATAAATTAAACTATCCAACCTCAATATCACTCTAAACTCTTATAGTATGTGACCCAATGAAAACCTTAAAAGAGTAAGTAAAATATATACTGTTAAAACACTCTCATTACAATTTATCTCTATAAATTTAGTACATGTCAAGCACTATGTCTATGCTTGCATCATAATAATCCAAAATACATAATTTGGTATACTTTATATTCCTAGGCTCCACATTACAACTGAAATTAACTATACATATGGCTACTATGTGTATTAAATGAAGACCAAATATATTAAAAATATAATTAAATTATTAATTAAGATTATTTATTAATATTTCATATTTCATTTACATTATCATTCCAAAATTAGAGAATTTGGTCAGACATAAAGAACAGGTGAAACAAACTCATTTTCACTAATTACACAAAGGAAAGAAAGTATAGAAAAAAATATATCACAATATATTCAATGATATCATCTACACTTCTTGAACTTATATAATTACTTACACAAACATTGATCAAACACTCTTATGAAGTGAATCAATGCTCCATGAATTCACATGTGTCACTCCTAAGAAAAATGTAGAGAAGCACTATAAAGATTAAAAGGAATTAAGTGACTAAACTCTCTTAACAACATTACAAACGAACTATTTATAGAAAAATAAAAAAAAATAAACTCTAGCACTATGGTGCTTTAGACACTTGAACTGCAATGCCTATAAAATAAATTAACATCGCAACACGAAAGAATTTTCTCCTTGATACGACATCACAAAATTATCTTGATCGGGCACGAATTTCGAGGCAAAAGCTAGTTAGAAACTTCAAAAATTAAATTTGGAAGTTCCCTAACTCCGATTTCAGCTAGCTTATAGTCAAACTGAGCGTCTCGGAAATACGAACCCAACGACACAAAGTTCAACCCAATCCGAGCCCAAATGAGTCCGAATCAAGGACCTGAAGCACTGTTTGAAGGTTCAAACCGCAATTTGAGTTACCAAACGGTCTCCGATTTTAACAACTTATACTTGAATCGAGCGACTCGACGAGACGAATCCAAAGAGCCTAAGATCGCAGAATTCAGACATCATTAAGGCCTCCAAATGTCCAACGAACGGTGTACGATCGAAGGGTTCAATATTGGTCGTCCATTCAAACCACTCCCTATCCGCCCATGATCTCACACCTATTTACGAGCCATGCCACTCCAGGAAAACTATAAATAGAGCCCTCATTCTTCACAAAGGGGACTCAAGTGAAGAGAGAGAAGAAGAAGAGAAGAAGGAAGAGAAGGAAGAAGCTCCTCCTCGACCACCGCCGGAGCTCTTCCCGCCGCCTGAAGACGCCAGAACTCTGCCGGATTTTCGAGAAACACCGGGAATTTGCAGAACTTTGTAACTTTGTGAGAAGTTGATTGTAAACTGATAGTCTTGATTTGCAAGATGGATCAACCTTTGTACTTCAAAAGAACACTAGTGGAACTTTACAACTGGGCGCGCGAGGCCCCAAGGTTTTTTCCCTCTTTCGGGTTTTCCACGTAAAAACCTTGGTGTTCATTTCTCTTTTCTGATTGTGTGTTGAATATTCGTGCAACGCTCGGACGCGAATTCATAAACTCTACCGCCGCGTATATTCTATCCCGCAACACTCTTCTATGGCGCTTATTGATGTGGACCAGTTATTTCATGAATCAACTCATCACTTCCTTGGCAGATCATGTCCTAGTTGGTTATAATTGTAGCGTTGCATCACTACAAATGGTTGAGTGTTATGGCGTCCACATGGTACTCGCCTTACCTTAGCGACACTTGAAATTGGCGACATGGTGTTATGTAAATAGAGATTGTGATTTACAGCACTAACTCCTCTGACGCCATGATGTTGTCAAATTGAGGTTGGGTTCCAGCATGTCCATATTGGGCGCTCTAGCGATGTCAATGATGGCACTGTGGTGATATAGTGTATGATGTCACGGCGTTGTATGATACTTAAAATTTTATGCCTTTTCTGTATTTTTCCTACACAACACAACTAAAATAACATGGTTTCACATGCAATTTAACATATAAAATATAATATTATTTACACTCATCACTTTCTTATTATTTTCTAATGCATATATTCAGTATAAAAATTTTTAATTCAAGACATTTATATTAGAAAGATGCTTTAGATAGTACTAAGAAAATTATCCCAAACAAAGCCTAAGTCCTAATTAAAGCTTAAGAGCATTAAGAAGTAATGTGACGGAGGTTCGAGGGATCGTAGTCGGCGGGTGACGATGGTCGAAGGGACCGTAGTAGGTGGGTGATGTATATCAGAGAGACCATAGTCTGCGGGTGATGGAGGTTGGAGGGACCGTAGTTGATGAGTGATGCTGGTCAGAGGGACCAAAGTTGGAGGGCGACGGTGTTCGGAGGGACCGTAGTCGATGGGCAACGGTGGTCAGAATCGTAGTCGATGGACAACAATGGTCAGAATCGTAATCGATGAGTGACGGATGTTGTAGGGACCATCATCTGCGAGCAACGGTGGTTGGAGTGGTGTATCGATGACATCCAAGTAGAGGTCTGATAGCAGTCGGCGGCCGAACAGAGGTCCTGCGGTAGTCGGTGGATGAACAGAGGTACAACGGCAGTCAGCTGTTGGGTGGAAGTCTGACAGTGGTCAACGGCCAGGTGGAATTCTGGCAGTCGGGCGATGTTCAACGAAAAGTTTGCCAATGATGGTGTTTGGGGTGGAGATATTGATCCTTGAAGCCTCATAGCTTTCTCCCATCTCAAGCCAAAGGTCCTCGCCTGTAAAGGTCCAAACCCCCTTTCATGTGGGAAGTAGTGGTCAACTTATTAGTTTTTTAGAGTTGGGTGCCCCCTAAATATGGAGAAGATCTAGAGCAAAATAAGAGCGATGATCATTAGTACAGCTTATATTGATTTCGTCGATCATAAAGTGTTCATCAAGCATTTGAGTGCCATAATGATTTCGGAATTAAGCAATCTTGTAATTGGATATCATTTGACTATCTAATTTATGCTTTGAACCTTTCAAATATATTTTGGCCCTCCGATTTGGATCCATTTGTGCATGGATTGATAGTGTATCTTTCAAATAAAATTTATATAAAAATAGAAAGGCTGAGGCAGTGGAGATTAAAATTATAAAAATTATAAAAGCTATAGGCGGATCTAGTTTTTTTTAAGGGGGGAGTATAAAGTCAGGCCTGATTTTTATTTTTTTTTCTTTGAGGGGTGTACGCAACGCCACTAACCCGCTTTCAATCTCTTATTGTCTTTGAGCTTTATATTAGCGGTGTCAATTAAAGACATGATCTGAAAATCCGACTTGAAAAATTCAAGTTTGAATCGAATCATTTAATAAATGGATCAAGTTCGGATCTCAATTTTTAACCCATTTAAAAATAGGGTTGTGTCTAGGTCAACCTGCTAACCCGAATTTGACCCAGATTAGACTTTAGTCCCACACTTGTGCACCCACACAATCTGTGCTTTCGTGATGCACTCCCACCCGCACTCGCGTCCCTCGTGACCTTGCCCTAGCCCTGCTGCTCGTGCTCAGGCTATAACAGCCTACACTTGCACTCGTGTGATGCAGTCGTACCCAAGCAATCATGCTCGCCTTCCTCGCATCCCTCACCCCCATGCTCACCGTCACTCTGCGGCCTGTGCTTACAATTGCAACCTCACACTCGCACAATCACGCTCGCCTACCTCAAAGCCCTCTCACTCGTAACTTAGCGGGCTGGTGTTATATCAAGCCATATTACCGACGGGTAGCGTCTAGTCTGAATTTTTTATCTGTTTATGTAATCGGGTCGTGTTCATATAAATACAATTGAAATCAATTTTGGGTTCGGCCCAAACCTATCCTAACACACCTAGCTTTATACTGCATTTAGATTATTTTATGCAAAATAAAAAATAATGCATATATTTATTTATATTCATTCACATAATTTCAAATATTTTAAATAATGTATATTTCTTTTACACTTAAATTCTATTTTACTCAGCATGCAATCCTCATGCTCATGGCCCTTTAAATAATAATTTTACAAGAATTCCCGCGTGGGAAGCGAGGTTTCAAAGACGACGGCAGAATCATCCATCAAACATCATTAATTGAGTTTTAATTAGCGCTTAGGAGCATTAAAAGATGTGATTAGTAGAGATGCAGATCTGCCTTCATGACACGTCGCTTTTGATACTTGAAGATGCTGAAATTTTCAGATCTGTTCATTTATTTTACCATCCAGGAAGATTATTATATTGATAATAGCGTTGTTAAAAGAACCCTTTGTTTGTCGAATAGCTCTCATTAAAAAATAAGCTCAAATTGAGCTTACTTTTTTGTTATTTCAAGCTCGGATATAAATAGGCATATAAGAGGTTCCCATCTGTAATCAAATAAAGCCATATTTACTTGATTTATTAAGTATCAATGGCTCTCTACCTTCACTTTCCCCTTCTCCCATTCAAAACTAAACAGACAGTTTTGAGCTCTTCTCCCTCACCTTCTTCTCCAGCTTTTCAGCAAATAACGTCAAATTTTCAGCCCGTAAGCTGCTTATCAACTGCTGCTACAACATCTTCTTCTCCAGCTCGCCGCACAGCCTGTGCGGACGGTTCTCACCCCGTCTGCACTCCGCACCTAATAATTTTTCTTATCGAGAAATAGCTCTCATTAAAAAATAAGCTCAAATTGAGCTTACTTTTTGTTATTTCAAGCTCGGATATAAATAGGCATATAAGAGGTTCCCATCTGTAATCAAATAAAAACATATTTACTTGATTTATTAAGTATCAATGGCTATCTACCTTCACTTTCCCCTTCTCCCATTCAAAACTAAACAGACAGTTTTGAGCTCTTCTCCCTCACCTTCTTCTCCAGCTTTTCAGCAAATAACGTCAAATTTTCAGCCCGTAAGCTGCTTATCAACTGCTGCTACAACATCTTCTTCTCCAGCTCGCCGCACAGCAAATTTTAAGCCGACCATTTGGGATGATAGCTTCATACAATCGCTGCCCATTGATTTCATGGTGATGGCTTAGTTATCTTATAAATTCTTTTGAGTAATTATGAAGAATTTTTTCTATTAGATCTAATATCTTAGAATAGAGGAATATCTACTATTATAATTTAGGCTTTTATTAAATGTGAGAGCCAAAATCTTTAATTAATGCATAATATATGTAAACATACTTATACTTATATGTCATTATAAATTATAACTTGTATTTTTATTTGTATATACACATAGTGGAATATATTTGAACCTTTATCTTGAATGTTATATGATTTAATTTTACTTATTTGATGAATGAGTATAACATCACACAAGTTCATGAAGGAATATAATCAATACATTCATACAGGAAGAGAAGTATATAGATCAAAGGAATAAATTGAAGGAGAAAGTGAGGAGTTTGATTGGTCAGCAACATGGCCTTATCGAACAACTTGAATTCGTGGATGCCCTGTGCCAGCTGGGCCTTGATTATCATTTTCATTCAGAGATCAAGAACCTACTGTTTTTCATTATTTCATCAATGGAGGATGAAAATAATTCAAATGAAGAAAACAACCTTAATGGCTCTGCTTTGCTCTTTAGGCTACTAAGAGAACATGGTATCAATAATGCTTCAATGCTAAGGTATGTACCAACATATATTTGCATGGATTATTTAGTTCAACTTAAATCTATATAAAGAGTTATGGTTCAAGGGATTTATTATTTCATATCCTTAGTGTATATAGTGGTAACAGGTTTTCACACCTTCTTTGAACCTAAATACTCATTTTTTCCATGTATAAAATTTGGACGATGATTGATCATGTTCTCCTCTCTTTAATTAGTTTCAGGCTTACTTTCCACTTTCTAGTAAAAAAAGTATAGGTTTCTTTTCTAAATAAAAATTCATTTTAAACTTATTTAACAGCCTAATCAGATATAAAAATGTTATTATGGTAACCAAATTATCAATGCTTGATTCAATTAGACTGCAATCTTATTTAGAATGCTAACAATGATAATGATTTTTTTCTACTAGTAAAACATCTTAATATTCACAAAATATGACATTAATGTCAATGAAAGAAACAAGTCACTTAGTTAACTTCACATAGTATATTCTTCTAGGTCATCATTATAACAATTATGTCTAAAATGTTCTTTAATCAATTGACAGAGTAAATGCTTTGATTAGTTGCTTTAAGAAAGAGAGAGAAAAGTTGAATCAAAATGATGAACATAATGTCAAAGGAATGCTTAGCTTATATGAGGCTTCATACCTTGCTGTGGAAGGAGAAGAAGAATTGGAAGAAGCAGGAAAACTTGCAATGGAGCATTTAAAATGCATTGATGGATCTTTATTTACACAGCAATTTATTGAAGAAATAGATCACGCCTTGGAGTTACCCTTACACTGGAGAATGTCAAGGTTACATACTAGGTGGTTCATTGATGCTTATGGGAGACGAGAGAATTTTAATCCCACATTGCTTGAGTTGGCTAAACTAGACTTCAATATGGTGCAGAGTATCTATAAGGCGGAGCTACAAGAACTATCCATGTAATTTGCTCTTCTTGTTTATTTGTATATGTATGGTTCTTCTCATAATTAATTCAGGAAATATTAATGCATCTCCATTTGATCCTCAGGTGGTGGAGAAATCTTGGTCTTGTTTGTGAAGAGCTTGACTTTGTTAGAGATAGATTGGTGGAGAACTATTTAATATCGTTAGGAATTACATTTCAACCTAATTTTGCGAGATGCAGGAAAGCAATCACCAAGATTATTAGTCTTGTAACAACAATTGATGATATTTATGACATCTATGGTACCTTGGATGAATTAAAGCTCTTTACAAATACTATTGAAGAGTAAGTAATTGCATATGCATAAGTAATTTGATTACTTACTGTTGACAAATATTAAGAAACAATAATAATGTGATGATCACTAAATGCAAATAAATATAGTTACTTAAATTGTTCTTAATTAACTTTCAGATGGAAAATAGATACAAGTCAACAACTTCCAGATTACATGAAGATGTGTTGGATCGCAATTTTCAACACAATGAATGATATTGCCACCTCATTCTCAATGGAAAAAGCTTTGGATATTCTTCCATGCCTAAAAAGAGTGGTAATACAGTATTTATTTCAATTTGTATGTCCTTCACTATTTAAAAATAGATTAAATCTTCTTTCTAAATTTTTTATGTTTAGATATAAAATTATATTATGATTTAAATTAGTAGGAAAAATTTTGACCTTGCTAAGATAATATATTTGGTTTTTTTTTTCCTAACTATAATAAGTTATGTTTGTATCATAGTGGGTTGATTTATGCAAATCACAATTACTTGAAGCAAAGTGGTATCACAATGGATACACTCCGACATTGGATGAATACTTAGAGAATGCTTGGGTTTCAACATCAGGACATTGTGAATTAACCGCAGCATATTGTCTAAGTGATGATTTGACTATTGAATCTCTTAATAGTCTGGAGTTTTATCCGCCTATCATTCGCTATTCATGCATACTTTTTCGGCTCTATGATGATTTACAAACATCCAAGGTAAATACAAGTATTTATTTCATATATAAGAATATAGAATTAATGTCTCCTTCTTGTTTATGTATAAATTGCATGTTCATAATGTAATGCTACTTGTAAGCTTTTTACAGGAGGAGATGAAAAGAGGAGATGTTCCAAAATCAATTCAATGTTATATGAAAGAGAAAAATGTTTCAGAATCAATTGCTCGAGATTATATTAAATGTTTAATAACAATTTATTGGAAGAAGTTGAATCAAGAATGCACCACAATATCAAAACTTTGGGAGCCTTTTAGAAACGCTTTAGTTGGTTTTCCAAGAACAGCACAATGCTTCTACCAACATCGTGATGGATATGCTGAGTCAAATCATGAAACTAAGGACCAAATCAATTGTATCATAATTGAGCAAATTCCACTTTAAAAGTAACACCCCTAAAAAAGGAGAAATTATTATTTGCGGAGCCAGGACATAGTTTGCATCCGGACTTCAATCGAAATAGGCTACGTCGCCTGTACATAGCCTGGGTACAATCTTGTATGCAGAGTATGTATAATACAAACCCTGTGTACAGTCGTGTGACTAATTCTGATTGGAGTCCGTATGCATCTGGACACCGCACATAATAATTTATCCTTATAAAGAGAGTTTCCTTTTCCCTATTATATGCTATGTGTAATTTAGCTCATGATTGACTTGGGTATTCAATTGAATAAATATTGTAATTTTATTTAAGTATTAAGAAGATATTTTTCTATTTGAAGTAATCATTAAGAAGAGATTTAATTTTCTATTTGATCCAAACTTAAGCTTAGTTTAGGACAACTTTTTTATTGCTTTTTAAAGAATTTTTTTAGTGTAAAAATTTTTGAACTAAAAATCTTTGTATTAGGCAGCTGATTTAAGAAGCATTAATAAAGCTATCCCAAATGAAGCCTCAGGATAATTTTCTTACTATTTTCTAAAGAAACTTTCTGGTACAATTTTTTTAAAGAAAATCAACAAAAATTTGTCCCAAATAAAGCCTTAGAATGCGGCTATATTAATATTATTTTTAGGTTCTAATAGATATAAGATTTTTTATTCAAATATATATAAGATTTTAATTTAGTTAAAGCATTTGATGGATGTAATGACTTCGATATAAATAATATCAATTAAAAATTAAACAGTATGTTTTTAATTTAATATATTTGGTTGATCAATTCTTCACCTGCAATTGTATATATTCAAGCATATTATTTTCAGTAGGCATAAATTCATTTATTTATTATGCACTAAGAACTCATTTAAACACAAATTTAATTTTTTGAATTTTAATTATTTGCTGAAGATATATATGGTCATATATTATGCTACTTATTTTCTTAAAATAACTACTATAGTAGATATAGGTTATTATCTACAATGTGGTAAACTATGTCAGAGCAACTTCATGCATATTATGCAATTCTCTTATCATTTTTTTGTTGCAATATTATTGAATGTATATTAAATTATGACAGAGCAACCTTATGTCATTTTTTAACTTACATTTTTAACAGCTTTAAATTCAATAATCTAGCTTTATTTTTAATTGCATCTTTAACTTTTTATTACCTACCGTATCCGGTTGAGCTTGCTCAAGATTTAGGCTACGTTTGGGACAGTTTTTTTACTTTTTTTTAAAGCAGCTTTTTAATTTTTGTACTAATAAGCTGCTTTAAGAAGTAGTAAAAAAGTCAGTCCCAAACGAAACCTTAAATGAGAAAACAAGTGTGATTACTCAATGCTATAAATATTGATGTTAATGATAAATAAGGTTATAAGTGTAAATTTTATTACTGGAGCTTGTTGGATACTGGTTCATGAGATATTTGTTGAGATTACACCTAATTTGGCTAGCGTACATAATAACCAAATGAGTTTTTATAAGATTACAGACACATCATACAAACAACTATTAGTCGTGACGAGTCAACTGGATATGGATTGTAATGGTATTTCAAACTGAGAGTGGATGAAACACAAAACTAAATTTATTTGGGGCACATTTGTGTCTTCAAAGAGCATTTCTCAATCACAAAAAAAAAGCTCTTATAAGGGGAGGACTTTGTAGAAAATATAAAATAACTTAAATTCAGGTTATAAATCAAGTAGTAGCATCGCACATAACAAATTGTAAACTCATATACATAGATTACAGAAAAAAGAGAGAATTGAATGATGTATGTACTCTCAAGATATGCTTCTATAGGATTTGGATAGGCTGATCCAGCTTGCCCAACACTAGGGTCGGCCCCTTGTATACCGCAGGTGTAAGCCTATTGTTTCTTCGCCTGCTGGGTTCATCCCCCCTCCTGTGGGGCCTACGGGCCTACTGCTTAAGTAGAGAGAGAGAATGAGGGATTAAGAGGGAAAGCTTGAATTAGGAAGGTTGTTTAGTTTTTTGGTAGTTATTTTGTGTGCATTATGATGCAGGGTTGGATTAGAGTTAGGGTTATCTTGAGTTTTATGAATTTTTGTGATTTTTGGAATCTAGCGGCATCTAGAGATTTAGGGGAGATAGAGTCTACTCTCGATTTGAGGATCAATTGTGTCTTATAAATTTGTTTCATCTACTATACAATCAAGGGTATTTTTTTTAATTTTTCCTCCATTAAATCCTCAAAACCTGCTTGCAGGCGAGGCAGCTGAAATTTTGATTTAAGCCATCATTTTCTTTTTATACAATTATTTTCTATCAAATTGGTATCAGAGCCACCTTTCAGGGCTATTTTGAGGTTATTTGGACTAATTCCCGCAGTAGCTTTACTTGTCCGAACAATTGATTTTCTTTTTTTTGGACTAGAAATATAATTTTTTTAGTCTAACAAAGATCTAGGTATCAATGATGGCTAAGGAGGTAGATGTGTTGAAAGAATGTCTTGTGGGGGAGATGAACCAAATCAAAGCAACGGTGGAGGAAAAAATTTCCTCCATATAAGAATAATTCTCTAACCTATGTGACATGGTGAAGACAATATTGGATCTCCACAACCAAATGGCAGCATTAGAGACAAGAGGGCCAGAAAGAAACAAAAATACAAATTCTAAAATTCACAGGGATAAAAATTATGTGGAGATCATAGAGGGAGAAAGGAGAAGACCTTAACTGGAACCCTTTCAGAGGGAGGAGAGGCGGAAAGTATGGAGTGAGGCGTGGAAATGTGGGGTATGAGCAAAGAGGTACTTATTGGGAAAGAAGGGAGAGAGATTATGGCCAAAGAGGTGCTAATTTTGAAGGAAGGATGGGGAAATTCGAAGAAGGGTTTTAGTATGAACGTGGAAGAAAGGATTGAGACACTTTGGGGGGGGGGGGGGGGGGGCCCCCCTGGGTGGGGGGGGGGGGGGATCACCACTTGTGGAAGGGGAAACTATAGAGGAAATAGGGGAAATAGAGGGGATCCAATAGTCAGGAAGCTGAAGATGCTCATTTTTTAGGGGGAAGATGTATATGGGTAGATTTATAAGGTAGAGAGATATTTCAATTCACCATTTCTGGGTTAACAGACAAGGAAATTGATGGAAACTGACTTATATTTGGAAGGGAATTAGGCATAGGCTTGGGAGAGGCTATGGAGTTAGCTCAACTAGTAGAGGATTAGAAGAACCAGGAGAGGCGAGCTAGAGGCGACAGCTCAGGTGGTTTATATAGGATGACCACCACTTTCATAGCACCCAAAGGGCCTACACCATGCAACCTTCGTGAGATCTTAAGGGAAATGCCCATAGGAGGAAGAAGTGTGGGAAATTTCAAAATGCTGGCTGAGATGGAGTTGCAAGAAAAGAGAGCAAAGGGATTATGCTTTCGATGTTATGAGAAGTATATTCCAGGGCATATGTGCAAAGAATGAACTCTTCAGGTTCTCATCGTCAGTGATGACGAGGAAGATAAGGAGGAAGGTGGGAGGGAGACCAAGGTAGAGGAGAAGGACAAGTTGTATCTGGACGTGACAGAGGTCTCCTTAAGCTCGATGTTAGGATTCACTCCAAATTATACCATGAAGGTGAAGGGGAAAATAGTGGACCGATAAGTGGTAGCATTGATCGACAGTGAGGCTACCCATAATTTCATCTCCAACCAAGTTGTGGACTAATTGGGGATGACTTTGGTGGATATAGGGAATTATGGAGTGATGATGTGCACGGGGATGGTGGAGATGGGAAACAGCATAAGCCTGATGGGATGGTTATCTTCACCAAGATAGATCTGAAGTCCAGGTACAATCATATTTAGTCATAGTTATAAACTTTTAGGGATAGGACTTCAATGCATATACATAAAATAACTCCCCATAATAAACTTCAAATATTATATAATTAAATGTCATCTTAGTAATACTTATGCCTATCCTTTTTTCAATTGGTAGTGTCGGTGTTTTAATTAGTTGCTTCAAAAAAAAAGTGAGGAAAACAAAATCCAAATAATCAAATAATGTCAAAGAAATGCTCAACATGTATGTGGCTTCCTACTTTGCTATGGAAGGAGAGGAAGAACTACATGAGATACGAAAGTTTGCAATGGAGCATTTAAGACACCTTGATAGGTCTTTGGTAAGCTTACAACTTGTCGAAGAAATAGATCATGCCTTGGAGCTACCCTTGCATTGGAGAACGCAAGTACTACAAGCTAGGTGATTTATTGATGCTTATGGGAGACAAGATAAGGCTAATCCTATATTGCTTGAGCTAAAAAAATTAGATTTCAACATGGTACAAAGTAACTACAAGTTGGAGCTTCAAGAAATGTCAAGGTATTTTGTGCTTCTTGTTTATATTTATAAAAGCAATAATTCTCATAATTAATTTAAAAATATTAACACCTCTCCATTTTAATCATTAGGTGGTAGATGAATGGTAGTCTTGTTTGTGATGAGCTTAATTTATAAGAGATAGACTAGTGGACAAATATTTACGGGCCTTAGGCTTTATATTTCAACCTGAATTTTGGAGAAGCGGGAAAGCAATCACCAAGATGAATAGTCTCTATATTTGTCCACTTTAGTTTACTCGGGATCCCTAAGAGGAGGCAACCTATGGCTGCTTATAATTAGATTCCCTTTACACTGCAATTAATGGTTGTCAGTGGTGGTAGACTGAACCCACGGTATACCCGAGACGACGGAACCAAGGGATATTAATCGGGTGCACCTTCATCTCGCATAATTAAATTTAAAATAATGTTGCACATCTCCACATTCCTTGCACGAAGCTAAATATATTTCATCATTAATCGATAGTGCTTTTCTAATGCGTTAAGAGGTGTAATTAACTATGAGAGCTTGTGCTCGTAGGAAGTAGAACCCAGATCTAAATAAACCCTGACACTATTCTCATGAGAAATTTGATTCAATATTACATTCAATCTACCTCCAAAAAAATAAAGGGACCTTCTAGCTTGCGAGAGTGAGGCTTACGCCCATTATTATGTTTCCAGAGGGAATACTTTGGTTACAGAAAAGAAATTTTTCATAATTTAAATGTTTAAAAATCAATGAGAATGTTGTCCCAAACAGACTCTAAATTGGGCCTGAATTTGTACTCAAACAGGTATATTTGAGATAGCTTTTCGCTGCTTTGCTTTTGAGATGCAACCATCTTTTGCCTGCTATTTTTTCAATGTTTTATGTATACTAATGTGATAAAAAATGTACTTTTTACAACAAAGAATAGTTTAAGTTACTTTTCTCATAATAATTTTATAAAATACTATAGTGTTAGTGTTCCAAAAAAATCTTAATTAATTAATCAATATTACTCATTTACACGCCTCCTATCTCTTAATTTATATTATTTTTTATGTTAGACTGTTCTCATGACTCATGCACGTACCACACTTTTAATTATTTTCACTTCCACGTGTAGAACAAATTATAGGGCAAATCCTATTCTGGGCCTGAAAATATTGAAATGTTTTAAGTAATTTTATTATCCAAGCCTCCACATATATATATTGGATAGTATATTTGAAAATGTTAAAATTATTTAGATGACGGTCTACAAAATGCTCAATATTATTATTTTTTATTTGGCTTAAAGTAAATTGGATATGACTTAAAGTAAAATGATGATGATAGCTAGCTGACATCAATGATTATTGGAAATGGGTGATGATCGGTGGGGGCAGCAGTCGTGGAAGACTGTAGCGGTTGGCAGTAGTCAACCGGTTTGCGTGGTTATGGCAGTGACTAATGGAGGCGGCGACCTATAGCAGGGGCGGTTCGGAGAGACTGCAATGGTCAGCAATAACTCAATTGCTTTACGGTGTAAAAAGAGTTGGACAAAATTTGATGAATTTTCAATACATAAAAACGAATAATAGAGAAAAAAAATCACTAGATTTGATACTGCATATCTTTTTTATAAAATCAAATAATTAGATTTTAATTTGCACTGTGCATTCCTCCCTCAATGAATCAAATGCCTCTTTAGTTTTTATTCCTATCATATTCTCATAAATATTATTGAGAGAGAGGGAGGCCTCATCTTAGCAAATCACACAAACCCAACAAATCAAACACTATTGACATTATTCCTATAAAAAAATAAATAAAAAAAATCTTCTTGTGCAACGCATGCTCGTATAAACAAGAATATAATAACAGAAATATATACTTTTATAAAATGACTATCCACCCACCAACCGAAGACTCATCCAACAACTGCACTCCTAAGTCAACATCATTATTTTCTTTTTTTCCTTTTTTATCGGACGTCATTTGCGAGTCTTGGAGGGGTTCTAATTATGTGTTTACTTGTAGATTTAATAATTAAAACTTTATATATTTATCTGAAGAACAATTAATTTTTTAATTAATTTCAAAAATATCATTAATAATAATCCATATAAAAAATATATAATTTTTCATGCATATAATTTAATATAATTCAGACACCAAAAAATATTAATAGGAGATTTTTCTATATAATATTTATAATATTTCCTGTATAATATAAATATGCCACACTTCCACTGCACGCATTTGAGGAGAATGGGATGAGATCTCAAGATGAATTCCAAAGAAAATAATTCATAATTCTATTTGCCAACACCCGAATAATGTTACTCAAGACCAAAATCAATGCATATAGTGACCCGACCCGTTTTTTAAACGGGTCGATTTCTGGAACCCGAACCCGACCCGTTTTGAAATCGGGTCGGGTTCAACCCGGATTTTCCGGGTCGGGTCCGGATCCGATTTTCGTGTCGTGTCAAATATTGACACCCCTACATATAGTCGCCAACCATATTTACACTTAAGTGCCCAACAATGATAACAATTGATCTTTAATTTTTCCGCAACATTTAATGAGTGCCCCCAACAAATATGGTGCATGATATAGCATAATAAATTCTCAGATAATTTGCAATTATATCCAAAAGTTAAAAGAAAAATTCTCCTTATTTTCTCCCATTGTCATCGCGTGTGATTTGTTTAGAGGATATTTGTTATGTTAAAAAAGAAATGTGATGTAAAATAATTTGTGCAGATGAAATGTAGTGCATTACAAAGGTCAGATTAAAACTTCCAACCATAATATCATTTTAAATTCTCACAGTCTGTCATCCAATGAAAATATTATAAGAGTAAGTAAAACATGTATTATTAAAACACCCTCATTGTAATTCAACTCTATAAATTTAGTAAATGTCAAGCACTATGCCTATGCTTGCATTATATCAATCCAATATACCTGGTTGTATTTGCTTTCATATTCCTAAGCTCCACACCTGTTATTAATTACACATATAGCTAGCCACTATGTGTATTAAATGAAGATCAAGTGTATTGAAAATATAATTAAATTTTTAATGAAGAGAATATATTAGTACTCCACATTTCATTTATATCATCAATCCAAAGCAAGAGAATTTAGCCAGACATAAAGAATAAGTGAAGCAAACTCATTTTCATTAATTGCATAAAAGAAAGAAAGTACATAAAAAAAAAATATATCACCGGATGGATTCAATGATATCCTCAACACTTCAGCTTGAACTTACAGAATTGCTTACACAAATATTGACCAAACTCTCTTATGAAGTGAATCAGTGCTCCTGAATTCACTTAGTTGTCACTCCTAAAAAAATTGTAGAGAAGCACTACGAAGACTTAAATTAACTAAGTGAATGAACTCTCTTACTAACATGACACATGGGTTATTTATAAAAAAAAAAAAAAAAAAAAAAAAAAAAAAAAAAAAAAAAAAAACAAACTCTAGCGCTACGACACTCTAAACACTTACGCCGTAACGCCCATAAAATGAACTAGCACCGCAACACTGAAGAATTGTCTCTTCTACGGCGCTTGCTAACATAGACCCGCTATTTCATGAATCGACACATCACTTCGCTGGCAGATCATGCCCTGATTGGTCACAACGTTAGCAATGTGACGTTGCTAATGGTCAAGCGCTATGGCGTCCATGTGGTACTCCCCTTACCTTGATGGCACATGAAATTGGTGTCACGGTGTTCTATAGATAGAGACTAGGCTTTGCAACACTTACTCCTCTAACACCATGATGTTGTCAAATAGAGACTAGGTGTCAGCATGTCCATATTGGGCGCTCCAGCGGTGTCAATGATGACACTATGGCAATATAGTGTCCGACGTCACAACGTTGTATGATACTTAAAATTTTATGCATGTTCTTTATTTTTACTACACAACACAACTAAAATAACATGGCTTCACATGCAATTTAACCTATAAAATATAACATTATTTACAATTATTATTTTCTTACTATTTTCTAAAACAGCCTTTTAGCATAAAAATTTTTAATTCAATAAATTTATACAAGAAAATTGCTTTAGAAAGTATTAAGAAAACTATCTCAAACAAAACCTAAGTAATCATCAAACCTTAAGAGCATGAAGAAGTATTGGGATGAGGGTCCATAGGATCGTAGTCAGCAGGTGATGATGGTCGGAGGGATCGTAGTAGGTGGGTGACATTTATCTGAGGGACCGTAGTCGATGGGTGGCGGAGGTCGGAGGAATCGTAGTTGACAAGTGTCACCAGTCAGAGGGACCATAGATGGCGAGTGATGGTGGTTAAAGAGACTGTAGTCGATGGGCAACGGTGGTCAAAATTGTAGTCGATTAGTGACAGAGGTCGGAGGGACCATCGTCTGCGAGCGATAGTGGTCGGAGTGGTGTATCGATGGCATCCGGGCTGAGGTCTGATGGCAGTCGGCAACTAGATAGAGGTCCGATGGCTGTCGGTGGCCGAACAGAGGTCCAACGGTAGTCATATGTCGGGTGGAAGTTTGACGGTGGTCGACGGCCAGGTGAAAGTCTAGCGTCGAGCGATGGTCTGACGATGTTCCACGAAAGTTCGCCAACGATGATGCTTGGTGGAGATCTAAATCCTTGAAGCCTCATAGCATTCTCCCATCTTCATCCAAAGGTCCTCGCCGGTAAAGGTCCAACCCACTTTCATGTGAGAAGTGGTGGTCTCTTTATTGATTTTTGAGAGTGGCATGCCCCATAAATATGAAGATCTAAGGCAAAATCGGAGTGATGATCAATAGTATGACTCATTTCGCTTCCCTCGATCATAAAATGTTCATCAAACATTTTAGTGCCATAATGATTTCAGAATTAAGCAATCTTGGGTTTGTTGGATTTTTCTCGTTAATCTGCTCGATTCGACTATAAGAATGTTGTAATTGGATATCATTTGACTATCCAATTTATGCTTTGAACTTTTTAAATATATTTTGACCCTCCGATTTGGATCCATTTGGGCTCGTATTGATAGTATATCTTTAAAACAAAATTTATATAAAAATAGAAATGCTGAGGCAGTGGAGATCAAAATTATAAAAGCTATAAGCAAATATGTTTTTTTGAGGGGCGAGTATAAATTCATGCCTTTTTTTTAGGGGGGGGGGGGGGGGGGGGCAG
>NW_021318565.1:0-9079 GCF_001605985.2 Dendrobium catenatum | reverse complement strand
GAGGTTGGAGCATGATAAGAACTTGATTCATCACTCTTATCTTCATCGTCATCATTATCGCTATCTTTTGAAGATGAATCCTGGGTCAACGAGAAAGCTCTTCCCTCATGAGGCATACTCCTTAAAAACATCATCTTCCTAGCTAGATGTCATTATCTTAACTCCATGAGTTGAGGAATGAAACTCCTCTTAAAAAATTCACCTTTTTAGCTTTTGAATCCACTAATTTTAGCTCATTGCCTACTTGGGAATACTTAATTTATAGACACTTCAAAATGATCCATAATAGGCTTGGAGATATTTTGAGAAGTTTCACTTCCATCTTAATATTGCTTCTTTCTCCCCATTTATTTAAGCATACCATAACATAAATGCCTAAAGAATCTATTATGTAACAAGAGTTACTTGATGAAATTATGAAGGTAATGGATTCTTGAAAGTGGGGAAACTATGAATAAACATCTTTAAATACTAGAAATAATTTATATAGTCTTAATATAATCCTTGAAATATGCCCAAGCATTAAAAATCAAGTCTGATGACACATGCACATTAACACGTATATTATGATCTCTTTGATTGCCCTTAACTCCTCTCCAACATATCGTTTATAACCTTGAATTATTATTCTCCTATATATTATTAATAATAAAATTCTTTTTTATTTTTCTTTTTCACTATTTTTATTGAAGTTATTTTTAATTAGTATTTTTCATCCTTTTCTTACATCAATATGTTCTTCTTTTCATTTAAAATTTAAATCATGTAATAATTTGTTAAATATTTTATTAAAACTAAGTCGGATTTAAAATTTATCATGCTAAATAACTTTTAAAATTAACCAGCAATAGGACTTACTAAATTCAAATTTACAATATTCACTAAACCTTACTTGAATTAAATCCCACTTGTAACCAAATAACTCCAAGTTAATGGATATTAAGAAAACTCCTATGTACATGATTCCACAAACATCATGCATAGTCCCTAATAAATATACATCAACATCAAGCCTTTATCCCGCTATGTGAGATCAGCTAAGAGTCAAATTCTCATTTAAATCTAATAAATATATGTCATTTCTAATATTTTCTATCTCTATTTTTCTTAACATTTAATGTACATAAATATATATAAAACATTTTTTTAAAAAATTACTCTTTCTCATGTCAAGCTCATGTGATGTATGTCAACATTCAAATCTATCCCACACTTTATCATTTTCCATTTTTATTCAATTCTATAGCCATTTCGTCAAAGCCGAACAAAAAAGAAGAGTATAAAGAGATAATAATATATCAATTTTTTCAATCAAGTTTATGCCTAGCTAAAAATTTTATGCAACCAAAGGACTATATGATTAATTGTGGTCGTTTGACTGCCCTAAACTTGACTCTTCATCAAATAATCTTGATTTTCCTAAATAGCGAAGGTTAAGAACTATAAACATGCTCAAATATAAGAATTTTAATTTTTCCTAAGTTGTATAAGGATTCGTTTGGAACGACTTTCTTACTGCTTCTTTTAAAACAAAAATTTTCTATACTAAATTTTTTTAATCTAAAAAAATATCTTTAGAAAGCAATAAAAAAGACATTTTAGATAGATTACCGTCTTCTCGAAATATATCACTTATATCACTAACTTCCTCAATATATTTATTAATACACATTGTGATGCCTTTAAACTAATTTATTTCCTTGAAATTTCCTTCATCAAGTTTCTAATTGAAAATTATACTTCCCACTTCCCCCACTCTAACATTCAACTAAATAAATAAAAATTTAAATTATCTCTTTTTTAAATTCATAATATGAAATTCTTTTATTTGAAAAAATTAGTTTAATAATTTGATTAAATTATCAAATTATAACAAATCTCTAATCTATTAAATTATCAACATATATGACAAATTATTATGTGTGGAATTCAGATGAGTTCAAACTTCAATAAAATTATGATATGCCATTTATAAATAATAATATGCATAAAATATACATCGTGTATAAATTATATATACCATTGTATACAAGTGACGTGACATAATTTCATTAAGAGTCTAAAGATTAGCTACGGCCAAACTCCATACGGAATAATCTCTCTAATGAGAGGCATCATTATAACCAATTTGTTCTCTTCCCTAGACAAGCAATAATTGTTTCAACGTTCACCATTAAATTAAAAAATAATATAATTAAATAAATTAAGTACTTATCATCTTTCCAAGGAAAATTTGATGCGGTACAATTTTTGAGTTAAAATAATTTCACCGTATTAAATAAATCCTTTAAATTCCCCTGTCTCAAGGATGCATAGCATTTCCCCTTCTTTGAATGCAGGCCTTTAACAATTTAATCTTCAACATTGGAGCTCATGACCTTTCCTCTGTTGGTCATTACTTCACCTGGTTTAATCAGAGGACAGATAATCCAATCCCTATTAAGCTTGATAGGATGCTGATTAAAGACATCTGGCTTGATACTTACCCAAACTCTTTTCATAATGTGGATAACCCTCAGATTTCGGACCACTCCCCTATCATACTACAATATGATCACAATCAAAATCATAAGCACCGTTTCCTTTTCAAGAATTATTGGTTGTCCAAATCTAAGTTTTGGGATGCTCTCATTTTGGTTTTTTCTCAAAGATTTCACAGTAGTCCCATCCATGCTTTTTACCAAAAACTAAAAACTCTCAAACTCAGCATCAAAGCCAAGAATTGGGTATCTTCTAATTCCCTTCAAAAAGATATTTCTGAGCTTACCACCCTCCAAAATTCTTTCTTATGTCAAATTCAGGATTCACCTTTGGATCCTGACCTCAATTTGTCTTTGAAAGAAATCAACCATCAACTTGTTGAGAAGAATTCCGATTAGTCTGGTTGGATTTTACAAAGAGCAAAGGTTAATTGGATGTCCAATGGTGAAGATGACCTCAAGTTTCTCTATTTCAGGATTAATGCTAGGCACAACTCTAATCACATCAAATGTACCTTCACTAATCCAACTGATATCAACAATGCTATTATCAACTATTTTCAAAAGCTTTTTAATAATGTTAACCCACCCAGCTCTTCTATTTGGGAAGCTCCCATTCATCTTAAGCTCCCCACCGATCTTAACCAACAGCTGGTCTCTCCTATAACTGTGGATGAAATTAAGAATGATATATTCTCTTCACCCAATTGTTCTGCTCCGGGGCCCGACGGTTACACATTTGAATTTTACAAATCCATATGGAATACTATTGGCAAGCAACTTTGTGAAGCGGTTTGGACATTTTCTCTACTGGCGCTATGCCTAAACATGCTAAAGCCACTACTATTGCTTTAGTTCCAAAAAGGCCTCATGCTCAAGACATTTCTGATTATAGGCCCATCTCCCTTTGCAACACTTTCTACAAGATCATTGCTAAGATTCTAGCAAATAGAATGAAAGAAGTTATGCCTTCCATCATTCACCCTAGCCAATCGGGGTTTGTCAAAGACAGAATTATATCTGATAATATTTTGCAAGCGGCTGAGCTCCTCGAAGATTTCAATTCTACTACTAAGCATCAATTTTTCTGTGCAAAGTTTGATATTCATATGGCCTTTGACACTGTCTCTAGGAACTTCTTGCTTAATCGGATGCTTGCAAAAGCTTTCCCTGCTTTGTTTGTATCTTGGATTAAGGGTTGCATTTCTGACGTACATTTTTCTGTTTCTATTAACGGGGCTCTTGAAGGCTACTTTAATTCATCCTCATGCCTTAGACAAGTCTGTCCTCTTTCTCCTTACCTATTTTGCATTGTCATGGACTGCCTTTCTTCTTGCTTTGAGGATGCTATTATGGATAATTCTCTTCAGGGTATGGAGGTTGGTAACATTACTATATATCATCTTCTTTATGCTGACGATCTTTTAGTTTTTGCCAAGGCCTCTCAGGACAATGCTCATTCTCTGAATAACATCATAAAAGCCTTTGCCAGCATCTCAGATTTACTTATTAACAGTAATAAAAGCAAGATCCTTTTCTCTAAGAATATTAATGATGAGCAGGCGATCTGTAGCATTCTGAATATCCCAACCTCTACCATGCCCATAAAATATCTTGCCATCCCGATATTTCACAAGAGGCTTAAGATTTGTGATTTTCAACCCCTTTTGCAAAAAATTACGGCCTCTTTGGAGGGCTGGAAGGCAAGAACTCTCTCTTTAGCTGGTAGGCTGCAATTCCTTAAGTTTACCATTACCAATATTTTGGCTTATTAGGTGAGAGGCACCTTGACCCCAAAATCTTGTGTTAAGATGATTAATAGCCTTTGCTCTAGATTCTTATTTTATGGGGACATTAATAAGAAAGGTTTGCACATGATATCTTGGAAAGACACTTGTAAGCCAAAAATTCATGGTGGCCTTGGAATTCCTTCGGTGGATTCTATGTATCATGCTTTTGGATGCACTATGGTTTGGAGGTTTTATAACTCCAAAAGCTATCTATTCGGGTGGTGGAAAGAAAAATATGGGTCCTTTTGGAATTCCAGCATTTCCAAAAGGTCCATCTACTGGAAAGCTCTTTGTGATGTTGCTAAATGCCTCCAACACTCCCTTAATTTCAAAATTATTACCTATAGTAGTATTTCCTTCTTTTGGGACCCCTGGTGCTTTGGCCAGTTTGTTGCGGAGCACTTTAAGCAAATGAATTTGGATTTTCCCAAAAACCTCTCTACCTCTACCATGAGCAGCTTCATTCACAATGGTACCTGGAAGTTACCTTTGTCTATTCCAACCCAATTAGCTGCTGTTATCACCTCTGTTCCCATTCTCAACGGGTTGGATGAATGTTGCTGGACTAAGCCTAATAAACCTTGCTTTAGAAATTTTCTCAAACAATTTTATGAAGGTTTTGAGGTTGTTTCCTGGTATAGGTTTGTTTGGCATAAAAATATTGCACTTCATTTCTCTATTTATTCCTGGATTGCCTTCAAAAAGGGACTTAAAACTGCTGATGCTTTGATTGCTAGAGGAATTTCTATTTCCCCTCATTGTTCTTTTTGCAAGACCGAAAGTGAAACCCAAAATCATTTGCTATTTGAGTGTGATTACTCTTTTAATATTCTCAAGAGTTTTATGCCTAAGATGAACCACATGCTTCTTCGTCCGAACCTATGACAAGTCTTTAATGACATTGATGAAAGGGAAACTGATAATTTAATTTATTAATTATTTTTAGATATTAACTATTTAAAATAGCTTTTATTTGTTTTAAACTTCGATAATTCATATTGAATTCATTTTAAATCAGATTATTAAGTATAATAACTTTTAATTATTCTGTTTTCTTAAAGTTATATATTTACATATTTAATATATATGTATTTTAAATTATTTTAAAATTAAATATATTTTAAATCTCTTTAATTTTTACAGATCCACGTTGTAAAATTTTAAACATAGATCATGCACATGAATGGCATTCATGGGGGAAGGATAAGTGGGTAATTGGCCTCCAATCATTCACTAATCGCATCATTAAGCATGCTTAGTTCTTATTTTTATCATCTTTTGCATGTGTAGGACGCACGAGCAATTAGCTTAGGCAGATCATGTCCTAGTTGGCCGCTTCCTTTTCAGAAAAACTGGTGCTCGCTTCTCTGAAGTGATAGCTTTAGGTGGTCATAGGCGAACTCTCGAGCTTGGGTTTTACAATTATGGCGTTGTGTCACTGCAAATGGTTGAGCGTTATGGCGTCCATGAGGTACTCGATCTCGCCTCACCTTGGCGACACTGAAATTGTGACATGCGTTGCCATGTTAATATAGATTGTGATTTACAACACTAACTCCTCTAATGCCCATGGATTGTCAAATGAGGCTGGTTTCCAGCTGTCCATAGTGGAACGCTCCATGCAATGTAATGATGGGCACTATGGTGATTAGTGTCTGATGTCATGCATTCTATGAATACTTAAATTCATGCCTTTTTCTGTATTTTCCTATACAACACAACTAAAATAACATGGTTTCACATGCCAATTTAACATATAAAATATAAATATTTACAATCTCATCACTTTCTTATTATTTTCTAATGCATTATTTATAAGTTTAAATTTCTTTTTTAATTTCATGACTTAATATTAGAAAGACTGCTTTAGATAGTACTAAGAAATATTCTCAAAACAAAGCCTAAGTCCTGAATTAAGCTTAAGAGTATATTAAGAAGTATTGTGGAGGAGGTTCAGGGATCGTGTCGGTGGGTGACAATGGTCAGGGGGACCGTAGTTGTGGGCGACGTATATTAAAGAACATAGTCGGCAAAGTGATAGAGGTTGGGGAGGGATGTAGTTGATGAGTGACGCTGGTTAGAGGGCCATATTGAGCGGGTGACGGTGTTCGAAGGGATCGTAGCTCGATGGCAATGGAGTCAGATCGTAGTCGATGGGCACACAGAGAGTGAATCGTAATCGATGAGTGACAGGGGGTCAGAGAGCCATCATTGCGAGCGCAGTGGTTGATGTGTGTATCGATGACATCCAGCGTAGAGGTCTGATAGCAGTCGGCGACTAGACAGAAGGTCCTGCGATGCGGTGGCCGAACAGGAGTACAGTAGTAGTCACGCGAGTGGAAGTCTGATAGTTGGTCAACGGCCAAGTGAGTCCCACTGTTCGGGCGAATTGTTCAATAGAAAGTTCTCCAACAACTGGTGCTTGGGTGGAGATCCTTGATCCTTGAAGCCTCATCAGACTTTCTCCCATCTCAGTCACCAAGGTCATCGCCTGTAAAGCTGTCAAACCCCCATTCATGTGGGATAGTAGTGACTACTTATAGTTTTTGTAGAGAGTTGGGTGCCCCTTAAATATGGAGAAGATCTAGGACAATAATCTAGAGTGATGATCATTTAGTACAGATCTTCAGATTGGATTTCGATCGATCATAAAGTGTTCATCAAGCATTTGAGTTCCATAGAATGATTTTGGAATTAAAGCAATCTTGAATTGGATATCATTTGACTATCTTACATTTAAGCTTGAAACAATTCAAATATATTTTGGCCTCCCGATTTGGAATCCGTTTGGGCTCGGATTGATAGTGTATCCTTCAAATAAATTTAATAAAAATAGAAAGCTGATGGCAGTGGACATAATAATTATAAAAATTTATAAAAAGCTTAGGCGGATTGGGGGATGTAGGGGATATAAAAGTCAGGCCTAATTTTTTTTTTTTTTTATCTGAGGGGTGTACGCAACCCACTTAACACCGCTTCTACTCTATTGTCATTGAGCTTTATACTTAGGAGTGTCAATAAATGACATGATCAAATAATTCGACTTGAAATTCCAAGTTTGGATCGAATCATTTAATAAATGGATTCAAGTTCGGATCTCAATTTATAACCACTTAAAATAGGGTTGTGTCTAGGTCAACCACTAACCGAATTGACCCAGATTAGATTTAGTCCCACACTTGTCACCCACACAGGTCTAGGTGCTTTCTGATGCATCCCAAACCCGCACCACGTCCCTCATGACTTGCCCAGCCCTGCTTGCTTACATTGCTCAGGCTAGGCAGCCTCACACTGCCACTCGGTGATGCAGTCTACCCAAGGCAATTCATGCTCGCCTTCCTAACATCCCACCCACATCTCAACGTCACCTTGCGACCTGTGCATACACTTGCAGCCTCCACACTCGCACAATCACGCCGCCAACCTCAAAGCCTCTCACTCAGTAAAGTCATGCGAGCCGGTCTTTATATTCAAGCCATTATACCGACGGGTAAAGAGTCTAGTTCTGATTTTCTTATGCCGTTTTGTATTATCAGGATCGTGTCCTTATTAAATACAATTGAAAACAATTTTGGGTTAGGCCCAAAACCATGTCCTACACACCTAGCTTATCTGCATTAGATTATTTTTATGCAAAATAAAAAAAATAACTGCATATATTTATTATATTCACTTCACGATTAATTTCAAATATTTAAAATTTATAATTTCTTTTACACATGTTAAATTCTATTTTACTTCAGCGATTGCAATCCTCATGCTCATGGCCCTTAATAATAATTCTACAAGAATCCGCGTGGGAAGGCGAGGTTTCAAAGACGACGCAGAACATCCATTCAAACCATCATTAATGAGTTTTAATTAGCGCTTTAGGAGCATTTAAAAATGTGATTGTAGAGATGGCAGATCTGCCTTCATGAGACACGATTGCTTTTGATACTAATGCTGAAATTTTCAGATCTGTTCATTTATATGTACCATCCAGAAGATTAATTATATTGATAATAGCAGTTTGTTAAAAGAACCACCTTTGGTGCGGAGTGCGGTGACGGGGGAACCAGTCCGCCACTATTATAAAACCGCGCTCGTACCGTTCGGGTTACCACTTCAGGGTACCACTCGATACCCTGTGTCTGTGCGGACGGTCTCACCCCGTCTGCAACTCGGAACGTCTGAATATTTGTTTGCAGTCTAATTAGATGATTAATTCTAGACATTTGGTCGGAGGAGAGAATAGCTCGTCAATTAAAAATAGCTCAGAGATTAATGTGCCTACTTTTGGTGTATGGGAATCTTCTAATGCCTTTTCTTGCTTGACCGTGAACCTCCTCAATTTAGTAAATAATTATATTGTGTCATGTACTCAAAACACGAGCATCAGTTGCCGGACGTTATTGCGTCCTATCTTTTAATCAAATTACATATATTCATTATTTACTTTGATTTATTAATTGTGTTGATAACCTTAGATCGGATCTGATTCAGACTGTCTTTAAGCCTTCACTCCTGGTACACCTTTACCCATTCGAAAGCGTAAACAGACTCGTTTATGCAGCTCTGTCTGCGCCTTCTTTCTCTCTGCTTAGGCCTCTCCATTGTTTCAGCAAATAACGTCAAATTTTCAGCCGTAAGCTCTATCAACTGCTGCTACATACTATCTCCTTCTTCTCAGGTCGCCCCGCACAGCAAATTTTTAAGCCGCATTTTGGATGATAAGCTTGCATTACAATCGCTGCCCATCGATTCTATGTGTGATGTCTTAGTTTCTTTTATAAACTTGCGTTGCGAATTTCAGGCATGACAGTTAGG
>NW_021318564.1:145877-149058 GCF_001605985.2 Dendrobium catenatum | reverse complement strand
TTTCCCTAATTATATATCTTTCCATATTTGATAACAATTATGTAATCAATGAAGCTTATAATATTTATTTAATAAGGAGATCTTAATATTTCTATATCAAGATTAATATATAATTAATAGATATTTAGATTGTGAGCAAATCAAACCATGCAAGTAAATATTAATGGACCACTAACATACTCATAAGATAATATACATGCCTTTAAGTTATCCATGTTGGTCCATCTTAAGCTCTAAATTTGATTGAACTTGAGTTGTGCACTGTAAATCCCATAAGTAATTACTATGCTTTTCCATTAAATCATTACACTTGAAATACTTAGCACACAAATTAAAATATCTAAGCATATATTTGTTATCATCAAAATATCTAAAATATGTCACGAGGTAGATAATATTAACAATATCCTCCTTTTTGATGATGACAAACTTATATTGGGTATAGTTAAAACAAAGGTGCAAATTGACCTTTTATTATAACTTTTAAGCATTTGAAAAGTATATATGATAATTGAGAAATATTTTTGAATGCTAGTTTGCTAAAAAAAAATAATAATTCTCTCCCTCAATATATGCATATAAAATGAATTATGACCAACTTATATAATTCTCCCCCTCCTTTGATAACATCAAAAAGAATAATTAAAAATAAAAGAAATTTAAATATTAGGATCTATCATCCCAAGCATAGATCTTAACATGCAAATATCTCTTCAGCTAAATGTTTTATAAATATATCAACTATGTGAGAATATGTGTTTACAAAATATATATTCGCATCACCTTTATTAACATTATCTCTAATAAAATGATGTCTTATCTTTATGTTTTTAGTTCGTGAATGTTGTATAAGATTTTTTGTTAAACTTATAGCACTTGTATTATCACATTTAATGGGAATATTTTTAAGCTTAATTCCAAAATCTAATAATTATTACTTTAGCCATAAAACTTTAGCAACATAAGTTCCTGTAGCTATGTACTTTGCTTCGATAGTGGATAAAGTGACTAAATTTTATTTTCTAGAAAACCAAGAAATAAGTGATGATCCTAAAAATTGATAGGTTCCAATTGTATGTTTTCCATCAACCTTACAATCAGCATAGTCTGTATCAGAATAAGCAACTAAATTATGTGATAATAAATTTTTGGGATACCATAAGCCTAACTTAGGAGTTCTAATCAAATAGCAACATATTTGCTTAACTACAGATAGGAGTGATTCCTTTGGATTAGCTTTAAATCTTGCACACAAACATACAACAAACATAATATCAGGCGGACTAGAAGTAAGATACAAAAGTGATCCTATCATAATCTTATAAAGCTTTTAATCTATTAGTTTTCCTGATTCATCTAAATCAAGTCTAGTTGATGGGCTTATAGGAGTTTTACTTAATTTGATTCTCTTCATATCAAACTTTTCTAATAATTCATTTATGTACTTAGTTTGGTATATAAATGTGTCAGACTTTAATTATTTTACTTGAAGTTTTAAGAAAAAGGTGAGTTCTCCTATTATATCCATTTCAAATTCCTTTAACATTAATGAGGAAAATTCATGACATAAACTTTCATTTGTACTTCCAAATAATATATCATCAACATACACTACCAAAAAATAAGCCCTTTCGCAGCGATTTTTTGCACCGGTTTTCATAACCGCTGCCAAAAGCCCGTTTTGCATCAGAAATTTGAATCCAATTGCACCGGTTAAAACCGCCAGCAAAGCCCACACTACCAAAAGATAGGTTCTATTGCAGCAAACCGCTTCTAAAACGTTTATTTTGCTGCGGTTTTAACCGGTGCAAATAACAACTATTTGCACCGGTTTTAACCAGTGCAGTTTACCTTGGTTTAAACCGAAGCTAAAGCCCCGCTCAGCGATAAATCTCTAATTCCCAATCACTACTTACTCTATTCTTTCGAACCCTAATTTCGCCCGCCGTTCTTGTGGAGCGAATCGTCGCAACTCTATGCACAGGACCCACGATCGGCCGACCAGCCTTTTCTCACTGTGAGTGTCTTCCCCTTCTTCTTCTTCTTCTCATTCTTCTTTGATCTTCTTCTCATTCCCCCTCTTCTTGTGGAGCGAATCGTCGCCGAGCGAATCGTCGATATGATTTCCGATGATCAGAATAGCCTGGATTATAACTTAGTGGTCTTTATGGTCCAAAACATTGTAGGAATTGATGATGATGGCTGAAATTCTAAGTGTTATATGAGAAAAAAGTTTGTTGACTAGAGAAATTAGGAAGCTATCTCTAAGAAATTGTAATGAAGTATTAAATAAGTAGCATACATGAAATGTAGAGAAGGGGTAATGTCTGACATTGTTCAATAATTATACATTTGATTCCAAGATCTACACAAACAGAAATATCTATCTTCTTTATTGCTCCAATTATATGCATAAAAACCTTAGATTTTCTATCATTCATCACAGCCTAAGCCTCATCATATTACATTATATTACTTCACATTTATATGTATTATTTATGAATTTTCTACTCCCAAAAAAAGGGATTTTCGATTGACCTGTTTCTGCTTTAAGATCTATGGAACAACAAACAACTAACTATTCAATTGCATTGATTCATCACTATTGTGCCATGTGACCTTGAGTCCTCGAGTATCTCTGAGCATATTATTTGCCTTTTAAGTTTGGTAGCAGGTTTATAGGCCTTAGTCTTATACCGTGAGATTTAGTTTTGCATTTTGCCGGCGTGCCCTACTATCATCTGTCGTGAGTTTTGGTTTTGCCTAGATTTACCGCTTAGTCAATTTCACAAGAATTGTCAATTGCTCATAGAGAAATTCTCTTGTTTTTAATCAACATATTGTTAATATCTTCATTAGATTGTAAAATATGATTATATCATCTATTGTTATTAATCAATTTGGATCACTAACAAATTGAATTTGTTTTATTATTGTGTTTTGGATCACATAGAGTGACACTTTTCTATACTTTAGAGTTTGTACATGCAAAAATAGTAAAAAGATAAAAGGATTTTGATATCCACACATATATCAATATAGTTGTTATTATTTATATTAAAAAGAATATAAAAGATGTGATCGATCATATTGATCGATCACGTGAACTTCTTCAATCTAATATGATATCAGAAAATATGATAAAGATATGTTGATTTTATGGATTCGTAAAGTAGTTCCC
>NW_021318564.1:135221-145777 GCF_001605985.2 Dendrobium catenatum | reverse complement strand
ATTGCTATCATCAAAAATCATATTCACAATCTGGATTATTGAGTTGCAACACCTTTAACCTTTATCGCCTAACTATGGTCGTTTGGACCTCCATCACCTAACTATGGTCCAACAGACCTCCTTCATGTTGTCTATGGTCCCTCAAACCATAGTCACTTAAACATAGTCTTTCTAACCTATATTGCCCATCGACTATGAACCATATAACCTCCATCATCTACTAATTATAGTCCATTTAACCTTAGTCGACCAATAATGATCCCTTTAACTTTAGTCACCCGACTATAATCCCTTTGCCCTCTATCACATGATCATGATCCAACCAACCTCCATTGCCCAACTATGGTCCCATTGACCTCTATTACTTGACTAGGTCCCTCATGCGAAACCTCTTAAGTAAAATAAGTTAAACTCTTAAGCATCGTGGTACCTTTTGGTGTAATGTTTAGAATTTTATTGAGAAAGTTTACATTTAAGAGTGTTTATTCAGGAGAAATTCTAGGATGAGTAACCTCTTAAAAAGTTATACCAATAGGATAAAATTATGTGGTCCCTAAGCAAAAGCAAACAATATCTTGATAATTAAGATTTTGGGCCATTACAAATATTATTAGAGTAATACATCATCCAGAAGATAGGAACTATGTATCATACAAGACAAAGTTTTATGCAATGGGAGCCACCTCTTAAACCTTGTATAGGATAAAGTTCTAAGTGGTACGGTCAACACTTACACTTGTAGGGGCCACCTTTATAATCCTATCTACTTAATGGATGATTATGGCATAAAGATATTGATGAGAACGTTAGTTAAGTGAGGTAGATTATGAAACCCCCTTAAGTTAAAAACTTAAACTACTAAACATCAAGGAACCTTTTAGTGTAATGATTAGAATTTTATTACGAAACTCTATAGTTAAGCATGCTCATCCTGATAAAATCTTAAGATTGGTGACCTCCTAGGAAGTTACACTAATAGTCAAAATTTTGAGGCCCTTAGTGTTGCAAATTTAGGATCCTTACCCTGTGATTTTGATGATGACAAACATTATTAGTTTAATTGTATTTTCTTAGGAAATATATTTGATATTATTTGTATTTTATGCACTAACAATTGATGGTACAATACTTAAGAAGACTAAAGACTCAAGATTGGGTAAGTCAGGATGTCAAGTCAAAAGAGTTTGTATTTTTATTTTCTTTAATTTTCTATTTTCTTTAGTGAGGCCACATTAGAGTGTATATAATTAGGTGGCCATATACACACATAGGGGGAGAGAGACAATTTTTCAAAAATTAAATTTTTTTGAACTAATTGTACTGTACGATTAAAAATTATCATACTGTACAATTAAAAATTATACTGTACGATCAATTATTTTAAAGAATTGTTCAACATCTAATTGAGATCTCATGGCCTTCTTCCCATGGACAATTTCATTTCTATTATTCCAACACAAATACACCATAGTGCAATATAATTTGACCAAATTAGGAGCAAAGCAGTGAAAGTTTTTAGCTCTTTCAAACATTCAACCAAAGAGTAAAAAGTAGGAATATAAAATCCCCACTCTTGAATTTTCCGTAAACATCTAGCAGATGCTTACACCGAACAACAATATGCTCAAAATTTTCCACATCCTGACAGCCTCTTGCACATAAATAATGATTTGTAAGCTTCCTATACTTAAGAAATTCATTTGTAGGAATAGAAAATTTGCTCATCCTCCACCAAAATAGCTCCACCCGAGAGCTAAGCTTCAATTTTTTTACCCAATTTGAGAATCCAAAATCTTCCTCCTTAATGTCACGTTACACGTAGGATTCATATGCTCTAGCAGTAATAGTTTTGCCTGAAAGATGGCAAATCTCCTCCAAATAATCATCTGTAGTATTATTATAAATTGAAACTTGCAAGATTAAAGAGATGAGATCCTCATGAAAGAAGTGATGCAACTCCTCCACCTTCTAGCTTCCATTCAAATTAATGAAGTGATTGAGCATTACATCTTCCAATCATAAGTAATCAGCAGTTGTTGGCCAATCATCCAGACATTTGTCCAACATCCAAATGTATTTAAGAACATTTATCTTTCTTCCATTGCACAGTCTCCACCTTAATAAAGGTTTTAAGTATTCAGCAACCACAGTTAAAATTTTCCAAGCAATTGATGATCCTTTTATGCAATCAGCATTCAACGTATTATCACCATATTTAGCAATAATATTTTGATGAAGTAACGACTATGGATTTTGTATCAACCGCCATGACAACCTTGATTTAAGATGTCCATATCTACTAACAGCTGAATGAAAATTCAGCCCACCTGCTGCTTTTGGCTTATAAAGATCTTCCCAAGATTTGTAATGCATACCTCTTTTGCCATTTCTTTTATGCCAAATGAACTCTCTACAGCATTTGTCAACTTCATGAAGCACTTTCTTTGGAACCAAAGTATGTGTAGATATGAAACTAGGAAGAGATAGAAGAGAAGATTTAGCAAGAATAATCTTACCAGCCATGAAAAACATTTACTCCCCCAAGTATTCAGCTTTATATTTGTTAGGAAAGTTGCTATTTGCATGTTTTACATTATTGCAACTTGTATAGTTTTGATGATTCTAAATATTATTGTTTTATGTGTTGTTATCTCCTAACATTTTTTAGAAGATTTGTTTTTGCTCTTGTGTGTACTAATATTTCAGGAAAATCGAATCCCAGACTACGAAGACTTCAAATCAGATTCAGCATGAGATACTTTGTGAATTTGAAGTTTGTACTTTTTATTTGAATTAAATTTGAGAGGGAGTGATTGTAATTGAGTGAATAAATTTACACACACTTAAAGGAGATCTTGAAAAAGTTTTTGTACTGATCGTACGGGACAAACATTGTTCGTACAGGACGATCAGATCAGTTATCTCCTTATAAGAGCAATGAAACGGACAGGAACTGACCTGGAAAATTTTTCTAAGGAATGGTCGTCCAGACGAAATCATTTTTCGTCCCAGGACGAGTTTCTCACTGTAAAAATTTTGTCCAGACGAAGTCCAGTTCGTCCAGGAGGTTCTCTGCCTACACTTGGAGTGTGTGAAAGGACGAAGGTTCTCTGCCTACACTTGGAGTGTGTGAAAGGACGAAGGTTCTCTGCCTACACTTGGAGGGTGTGAAAGGACGACGGTTCTCTGCCAATACTGGGAATTGTGTAAAAGGACGAACGGTTCTCTGTTGCACCGGGGAGTGGTGAAAAGAGTGTGTTGTAAAGGCTTCTCCGCCTTGCTGTGGGTGCAAAAGGAGAGTCACTATTGGTATTAGTGCAATACTCAGAGGGTGCCTCTGGGGAGTGGATGTAGGTCTGGTTATAGACCGAACCACTATAAATCTGGTGTCATTTACTTTACTGTTTTTATGTTTCCGCACTTTATATTTCAGTTTTAAAAAACTCTATGGTTGAAAAACATTTTTCTACAAAATTTAAAAGAAATTTTATTTCGGTTCAATAATTTTCTATAAGGGGATTTAAATTTTTTAAACTACCAATTCACCCCCCCTCTTGGTAGCCTTGGGACATTCACTTAGGCTTAACAACCTAATTACTAGACTCAACAATATTATCCAGTAAATAATGAAAATCAGATTTCACCACTCTTCTCAGCATCATTTTAACGCCTAAGTACTGCATCTCCTTGATGATTTTGAATTTTAGAATCTATTTAACCTGTTGTATATTGGATCTGCTAGTTCCCTTGCTGAAAAAATTTGTGATTTTGAATTGTTCACCTTCAGCCCCGTCCAGGAGCAAAAATCTGATACAATACTCTTCAAAATATGAGCTTGCTTTTTAGATGCTTGAGAAAAAATTAGAACATCATTGGCATACATAAGATGATTAATCCTTTGAGCTCTAGGTGAAAATCTTGTCCTCTTTGTGCCATAGCAAGTGAGAAAAGTTGAGAACAAATAATAAAAAGATAAGGAGATAAAGGGCATCCTTGACGAAACCCATTCTCTACCTTAATCTAGTTAGAAACTTTTCCATTTAAAATAAAGGAGAATCTAGCATTCTTAACACATTCCATAATAAGCAAAGAAATTTTCAAAGGAATTCCAAACACCTTTAAGACTTGATACAAAATCTCCCAACTCATGCTATCATAAGCTTGCTCCATATGAAGCTTAACTGCCATCATGCCTTTTTTACTTTTTGATAATCTAAACTTGTGGAAAACCTCATGAGCTAACAAGCAATGGTTAGACATTGATCCTCTAGAAAAGAAAGCAACCTGTTCTTCAGTGATACACCTTGTAATACAACCTTTCATTCTATTCAAAATCATAATTGTCATAAGATTATAAGTAGTTTGACACAAACTTATAGGCCTAAAGTTAGATGAAACAGTCGTATTTCTTATTTTAGGAATTAATACAATCAATGTATCTTTCCATTCAGCATGCATGAATCTAGTTTTAAAAATACTATCAATTGCATTCCAAGTTTCACCTTCCACAATTTTCCAATAGAATTTAAAAAAGGATGTAGTAATACCGTCTAAACTAGGAGACTTGTTGTTACCTTGACGAAAAACATCATTAATAAGCTCCTCTTTAATGAAATCAGCGCTCAACATATCAGCAACATCTTGGGAAATCTTCAGATTTTTAGAAAATAAAGGCCAACCCGTCAACTTGCACTTACTAGCAGTCCACATTTTCTGAAAAAAATTATTAAAGACTGCTTCAATGTGTTCAAAGTCCTCCAAAAGATTGTTATTCTCATCTTTAATTTGCCGAATAAGATTGCCATTCTTCTTAGCAAAGGCAAAGTTATGAAAAAATCTAGAATTTACATCACCTTCCTTATGCCATCTAACTTTAGCTCTTTGGTTCCACCAAGTAGATAATCTTCCCAAAGAAACATTCAGCTCATGTACCTTACTTCTTAGAAGTTTCAACTTGTCCACCGTGAGCCCATCTCCCATGGATCCTTCAATCTGTAGTTATAGAATATCCCTCTTCAGCTCACTCTTTAATAAATTCAATTCTCTGTATTTTTTTTATTCCAGAAATATAGCACGTTCAAAGTTCTTCTAAGCTTTCTTTGTAAAATTTCAGCATGATTACCAAAATCAGATTTTCTCCAAGCCTTCAAAACAATTTTCCAAGCTGCAGGATATGACTTCCAAGTATCTTCAAATCTAATAATTTTAGATTTCTGATTTTGAGGCTCAACCACATTGAAGGAAATAGGACCATGGTCTAATGCTACCCTTGGTAAATGTCGAACCTTTGCCATAGGGATTTTCTGCAAAGCAGCAGAATTTAATAAACATCTATCCAACCTCTCCCAAATTCTTGAAGCACTTTCTTTATTATTACACCAAGTGAAACATGGCCCAACTAATCCAATATCATGGAAGTCATTATTTGTCAAAAATATCTTCAACTCCTTAGGTCCATTAGAAAAATGGAACCTCTTCCCACCCCTATTGTCATCCTTAGAAAGAATGCAATTAAAATCACCTCCAATAATAGAAGGTGTATCACAAGGCACACAATTTTTAAGAGTTTCCCATAAGCTTCTATAGGTTTTCACATCCTTTCCCCCATAAACAGTGGCTACATTCCAAGTGCCCAATACATTGCTGTTAAGAACTCCCATAATTACTTGAGAAGAATGTTCAATAACTTCAAAAGAAACCACATTCTTATTCCACAAAACCATAATCCCACCCGATGTTCCATCAGCAGGATGGTGAAAAAAATCCCAATCGCTTCCAATGAGCAAATTGACATTATTCCTATCCAAACAAGACATCTTAGTCTCAGAAAGACCAACCAAAAACCCCTCATTATCCTTCACTATCTCCCTAAGATATAGGGAGGCCTCCCTCTTTCTTGCCCCCCTATAATTCCAAAATATAAATGAATCCATTAAAAAGTAACATGGGAAAATTCCCCCATTGTCTTGCTACTCTTGTTTTCCCCTCTTATTTTCCTATGAGCTTCTTCCATAGGTCCTAATGATTTTAATTCCTTAGACTATTTGATTTTGCCTGAAGTTTTCATAGTAACTCTTGATCTCCTCTGCCCTATAGCTCATCAAAAGTTATAACTTGAATTTTTTATGGAACTAGACCAATTTCAGCAAAGTCTCCAGAGGGATCCTTAGACTTATTTTTAACTTCTATATCAGCCACTTCAAAAACTTCTCCTTCCTCAAGATCATCTTCCAGAGTATGAAATTTGTTATTGATACAAACATCAGCTTGAACCTCCTGAATTCAAACATGTTCAGTAATAACAGTGTCCTCATTGAGATTTAGAATTGCATAATTTCCCTGTAGCTTCTCTGATGTATCTGGATCACCTTGCACCATTTCATCTTGAGCCTGGAACAAATTACCAATAGGTTTAAACACCTACTTATGCCGCACCTTTGAGCCAACATTCCACCTCACATTCCTGTATCTTATACTTCTGAAATTCATATGAATCCAAGGGTCGTATTCATCACTCTCTTGGTGTTTTAAAACATCTACAGTAGGAATACAATCATTCTTCATTACTTCCCTTGCTCCAGTCACGTTCTTCTCCTTGATCAGCAAAGATTTAAGCTCAGGACATAAATTTTTACTATGTCCAACTCTCTCACAATGATAACAAAGAGAAGTCAACTTCTCATATTCAACTTTTTGAAATGTTCTCCCTTGAATTCCTTCCATCCATACTCCCTAAGAAGTTTTTTTCCAAGTCAATACGAACACAACAACGTGCATATTCTCTCTTTCCCCATTTAAAAGAGTTCCCATCAAGGAACATAGGAATTCCAATCATAAAAGTGATTCTAGAAATATTTTCCTCATCACAACAACTTAATGGTAAACACAGGAATCGAATTCAAACTGGAGAAGTAATACCTTTTAAAGATTATAGAGAAAAAAAGGTGGACCATTTATCCATTCCAACAATATGATTCCCAATATACCAAGGTCCCCCACTTAGCACTTCCTCCATAGATTCACTGTTATTAAAGGAACATAGAATCCAATTACATCCCAGCGTTGTTAGATGAAAACTACCAAACCTACTCCTTTGCCTTCAGAGGACCTGGCTGCAAATAGAGAATGGGATATCATTCCCAAGAACTTTGATCACAAGAGACTTCTTTAATACCTGAGAATTGGCCAATTCAAATCAGGATTTAGCTTTACAGCCACTCCATCTTCGGACATTTGTGTAGAATCCATGTTATAATTCAACTTTATATGTTGAGTCTTCTTCCAAGCCGACATAAACCTATCTTTAGGAACAAAATCATCATTTTTCTCAACTTCTATTTCAGCAATATCAACGTCATTCTCAATGGTAGCAGATATGTTTTTGCAAACCTGATCTTGAACATCAGCTTCTTGAATTTCCATAAACTGGTTGACCTTCAGCACCAAACCTGAAGAAGAAGTTGAATCCTTACCCAGATTTCCAGAAGAAACTGGTTTTGATGTCACCAAATCTTGCTAAACCTCTAGTAATCCTTTTCCTTTCCCTTCAATAATCGGTTCTTACTGCAAAGGTGGCATGAACCCTTCTCTAATCACTAGATTTGTAGGATGTCGTACCGAATTCTAATCAGCAGAATCATTACGAATCTTGTTAATCTTTGGAGAAAAATACTTGATGGGATTGCTTTGCAAGGAAGCAGCATGAAGATTACCGTTGGCTAGCAGCTACCGGCAGTCAGGAACAACCATCTCCACTGAACGGCACCGATCACGGAAAACTCTCAAAGCAAAAATTCAAATCAATGATGAACTTTCTCTCTCTAGGTTCTCACAGCTTCTCTCTAGGTTCTTAAAACTTGATGTAAATAATATAGCCTCCAATTATCAAATTATGTTGCAATAAAATGTCCAAAATATTTAAGATGATCTTACAAATTAATTTTAATAACTTCAATACTTGCAAATGCAATATTAAATTTACTCATTTTAAGATAGATTTATATTTTGATAAAAATATAAATAATGATTTAAATAAAAATATTTTCTTGCTGATTTAAAATTTAACTACTCAAATAAAAAAATGAATTAGATTTTAAATGTAAATCTATGTCACATAAAAGAAAATAAAAATACTTGTTTAGCTAACTTTATGGATTTAAAAGATGTAACATAGAAAACTTAATATAACATTAATATTTCACCAAATAATAAATATTTTTTTTAAAAAAAATATATGTATTAAAATCAGATAATGCTTAGAAATTTGTTATAAAATTAAATGAGATTGAAATGAATCATATAACCTATTAATTTTTATCTACAAAATCCAAGAAATCTAATGCAATAAATTATTATACCATGTTTCCATCAAAATAATATCATATTAAGTAAAATAAAACTAATGCACATTTTTAAATATTTAAGGATATATTGAATATTCATATAATAATATGATATAATTTAGATAAAATTAATCATGCGTCAATAAATTGATGTGAAACAAGTCAATTTAAAATGAATAAATAATAAAAGTTTTATCATATAATATTATTACATTTATTTTCCCTAATTATACATCTTTCCATATTTGATAACAATTATGCAATCAATGAAGCTTATAATATTTATTTAATAAGGAGATCTTAATATTTCTATATCAAGATTAATATATAATTAATAGATATTTAGATTGTGAGCAAATCAAACCATGCAAGTAAATATTAATGGACCACTAACATACTCATATGATAATATACATGCCTTTAAGTTATCCATCTTGGTCCATCTTAAGCTCAAAATTTGAATGAACTTGAGTTGTGCACTGTAAATCCCATAAGTAATTACTATGCTTTTCCATTAAATCATTACACCTGAAATACTTAGCACGCAAATTAAAATATCAAATCATATATTTGTTTTATCAAAATCTCTAAAATAGGTCACGAGGTAGATAATATCAACAATATCCCCCTTTTTGATGATGACAAACTTATATTGGGTATAGTTAAAACAAGGTGCAAATTGACCTTTTATTATAACTTTTAAGCATTTGAAAAGTATATTTGATAATTGAGAAATATTTTTGAATGCTAATTTGCTAAAAAAATATTAATTCTCTCCCTCAATATATGCATATAAAATGAATTATGACCAACATATATAATTTTCCTCCTCCTTTGATAACATCAAAAAGAATAATTAAAAAATAAAAGAAATTTAAATATTAAGATCTAACATCCCAAGCATACATCTTAACATGCAAATATCTCTTCAGCTAAATGTTTTATAAATATATATCAACTATTTTAGAATATTTGTTTACAAAATCTATATTTACATTACCTTTATTAACATGATCTTTAATAAAATGATGTCTTATCTTTATGTTTTTAGTACGTGAATGTTGTATAGGATTTTTTGTTAAACTTATAGCACTTGTATTATCACATTTAATGGGAATATTTTTAAGCTTAATTCAAAAATCTAATAATTATTACTTTAGCCATAAAACTTTAGCAACAAAAGTACCCGTAGCTATGTACTCTCCTTCCATAGTGGATAAAGCGACTGAATTTTATTTTCTAGAAAACCAAGAAATAAGTGATGATCCTAAAAATTGATAGGTTCCAAATGTATTTTTTTTTATCAAAGTTACAATAAGCATAGTTTGTATCAGAATAAGCAACTAAATTACATGATAATAAATTTTTGGGATACCATAAGCCTAACTTTGGAGTTCTAATCAAATAGTGAAATATTTGCTTAACTACTGTTAGGTTTGATTCCTTTGGATTAGCTTTAAATCTTGCACACAAACATACAACAAACATAATATCAGGTGGACTAGAAGTAAGATACAAAAGTGAACCTATCATACTTTTATAAAGCTTTTAATCTATTAGTTTTCCTGATTCATCTAAATCAAGTCTAGTTGATGGTCTTATAGGAGTTTTACTTAATTTGAATCTCTTCATATCAAACTTTTCTAATAATTCATTTATGTACTTAGTTTGATATATAAATGTGCTAGACTCTAATTGTTTTACTTGAAGTTTTAAGAAAAAGGTGAGTTCTCCTATTATATTCATTTCAAATTCCTTTAACATTAATGAGGAAAACTCATGAAATAAACTTTCATTTGTACTTCCAAATAATATATCATCAACGTAAATCTATATAATAATTAAATCATATCCAATATTTTTGATAAAAAGAGTTGTATCTACCTTACCTTTTTTAAATTATAAACCATATAATGTTTTCTTTAATTTATATACATAATTAAGAAAATTAATGCTATCAAAACATGGTGGTTGTTCTACAAAAACATCTTAATCAATATACCAATAAAAAAATGCACTTTTGACATCCATTTGAAAAAGTTTGAAGTCCTTAAAATAAGCGAAAGCAATGAGTAATCTAATGGCTTCTAGTCTTTCTACAGGTGCAAAAGATTCTTAAAAGTCCATTCCTTCTATTTGTGTGTACCCTTGTGCAACTAATCTAGCTTTATTTCTGATAATATTTCCTGAGTCATCTAGCTTATTTTTATAAAC
>NW_021318564.1:96644-135121 GCF_001605985.2 Dendrobium catenatum | reverse complement strand
CTAGATTCTCCTTTATTTTAAATGGAAAAGTTTCTAATTGGATTAAGGCAGAGAATGGGTTTTGTCAAGGATGCCCTTTATCTCCTTATCTCTTTATTATTTGTTCTCAACTTTTCTCACTTGCTATGGCACAAAGAGGACAAGATTTGGGAATTCAAATCTAACCTAGAGCTCAAAGGATTAATCATCTTATGTATGCCGATGATGTTCTAATTTTTTCTCAAGCATCTAAAAAGCTAGCTCATATTTTGAAGAGTATTGTATCAGATTTCTGCTCCTGGACGGGGCTGAAGGTAAACAATTCAAAATCACAAATTTTTTCAGCAAGGGAACTAGCAGATCCAATATATAATGGGTTAAATAGATTCTAAAATTCAAAATCATCAAGGAGATGCAGTACTTAGGCGTTAAAATGATGCTGAGAAGAGTGGTGAAATCTGATTTTCATTATTTACTGGATAATATTCTACAAAAGGTAAATACTTGGGGGAGTAAATGTCTTTCCATGGCTGGTAAGATTATTCTTACTAAATATTCTCTTCTATCTCTTCCTAGTTTCATATCTACACATACTTTGGTTCCAAAGAAAGTGCTTCATGAAGTTGACAAATGCTGTAGGGAGTTCATTTGGCATAAAAGAAATGGCAAAAGAGGTATGCATTACAAATCTTGGGAAGATCTTTGTAAGCCAAAAGCAGCAGGTGGGCTGAATTTTCATTCATCTGTTAGTAGAGCTGGACATCTTAAATCAAGGTTGTCATGGCGGCTGATACAAATTCCAGAGTCGTTACTTCATCGAAATATTATTGCTAAATATGGTTATAATATGTTGAATGCTGATTGCAGAAAAGGATCATCAATTGCTTGGAAAATTTTAACTGTGGGTGCTGGATACTTAAAACCTTTATTAAGGTGGAGACTGGTCAATGGAAGAAAGATAAATGTTCTTAAAGACATTTGGATGTTGGAAAAATGTCTGGATGATTAGCCAACAACTATTGATTACTTATGATTGGAAGATGTAATGCGTAATCACTTCATTAATTTGAATGGAAGCTGGAAGGTGGAGGAGTTGCATCACTTCTTTCATGAGGATCTCATCTCTTTAATCTTGCAGGTTTCGATTTATAATAGTGCTGCAGATGATTATTTGGAGGAGATTTGCCATCTTTCAGGCAAAACTATTACTGCTAGAGCATTGAATCCTATGTGTAACATGACATTAAGGAGGAAGATTTTGGATTCTCAAATTGATTAAAAAAACTAAAGCTTAGCTCTCGGGTGGTGCTATTTTGGTGGAGGATGAGCAAATTTTCTATTCCTACAAATGAATTTCTGAAGTATAGGAAGCTTACAAATCATTATTTATGTTCAAGAGGCTGTCAGGATGTGGAAAATTTTGAGCATATTGTTGTTCGGTGTAAGCATCTGCTGGATGTTTTACAAAAATTTCAAGAGTGGGGATTTTATATTCGTACTTTTTACTCTTTGGTTGAATGTTTGAAAGAGCTAAAAACATTCACTGCTTTTGCTCCTAATTTGGTCAAATTATATTGCACTTTGGTGTATTTGTGTTGGAATAATAGAAATGAAATTGTCCATGGGAAGAAGGCCAGTCCAAGCTTTGTTATTGTAGCAAATGTTTAATCTTCAGCAATTAATCATTCTAATCCATCTCTAGATAGCTGGGGTGCTAATCTCCTTAGGGAGTTCCAAAATACTTGGCACCCTTCGCCGCTAGATTGGATTAAAATTAATGTTGATGCATCTCTTCTAACTTCAAATATTGCTGGAATTGGAGGTATCTTTAGAGATTACAAAGGAAGATTATTACTTGCCTTTGGGGAGAGAAGAATTCATTGGGATATAACACAACTTGAGATGGATGTTGTGGTGCCAATTAGAAAGTTCATTCAACCATGGATGCTTGATAGCAAAGGAGTAATAATTGAAGGTGATAACCTCAACATTATCAAGTTTATTCAAAATTCTTTGAATAAGGCTAAATGGCGAAGCTACAACCAGATAGATGGAGATCTTCTATTCTTAGCCAACTTCAATAAGGTAATTTTTCACCATGTTCATAGAGATTGTAATAAGGTAGCCGACCTTTGTGCTACTTTGGCTTTAGAGAATAATTTTTGTTTTGATAGTTCCTCTTTTGCTAACATCCCTTCTTCTCTTAGTTGTTTGTTGAAGAAGGAATGTGAGATTTTGCTTTAGCTTGTAACTAGTTTGTTTTTCTTATTGCAATTTGCAAATTAAAAAAAAATATATTTTCTTGATCTAAGTCATTTGGCTTAGTAAAGTTTAAATTGTTATTATATTGGGTTATACTCACCCGTGTAGAAGAGTACTTAGGTTATGAAGAACTTCTTTGGTTTAAAGAAGTGAGGCTTGCAAGGCAAACCTGGGATTAGTGAATTCTAGCCCGAGAGTTAGCAAGCGTGGACGTAGGTCGGATTGGAATCCGGGTCGAACCACATAAAAATATTATGCCTCTTATTTTCATTTCCTCCAATTTTTTTCTTCAACTTTTTCATAAAATTATGTGAATTCTTATTCTTTTCAAAAAAAAATTTAAATCATTTTAATTAACTTCTTTTAATAAAGATTTAAAAAACCCTTATTCACCCCCTCACCCCTCTTGGGGTGCTATATTCATCCAACAACAGACTATCCCAAATCTTTTTTCTAGTAGTGCATGTAGAAACCTGTATATAGTCTTTGCATTTTAAAGCACAAAAGAAACAATTTAGAAACTTGGTATTTAACTATGCGAGTTCCCTATCATCATTGCTCCAATCATTAAAGGGAATAATAGTTTTAACACCATTAATAATATGTAATGGAGGTGAGTAATCGGTTTAAATCATTTGCAAAATTCTATAGTCAATGGATTACATAAATGTTGACATTCAATTTTTTCAAATAACAAATGGTATGTTTTCAAATAAAGGTGGATGGGTTTTTGAATAACCATCTACCGTGTTAGATTACCAAAATGTGTCATTAATCATTAATCTGAAGGTTTTGTAAACACTATTTTTTAGACACCGTTCTAATATCACTTGAAAGCTTAAGATGCACCAAGAGGGGGTGAATTGGTACTTTTAAAAATAATCCTAAACAAGAGTACTAATATTTTATAATTTTTTTTTAACTTTTGAAATAAGCAACTTAATTTCATAATATAAAAGCTAATAATTTTAATAACAATTTTAGTGATGAAGATGAAATTCTAAACTACACAACAGAACATTGATCTAAGAATTCCCTAAGCATTTATAATAAAAATGAAGTGAAAAAAGTAAAATGAATAAAAAGGAAGAAGCACACCATAAATTTTTATAGTTGTTCGGTCAACCATGACCTACGTCCACTCCCCGGAGTCCTCTACTCCGAGTATTACACTAACACTAAGTGACTCTCCTTTTTCTCTCTTAGCAAGACGAAGAAGCCTATATAAACTTTCTTCCACCAACCCGATGCGGTAAAGAACCAAAACTCCTTTCACGGGCATAGAACATTGACTCTTTTTTCCCCTCCTAAAGAAGACAAAAAATATCGACTCCTTTTTCTTCATTCTGAAGAAGGCAGAGAACCCTGAGGACTAGACTAAGAAGCCTCTCTCCCTTGAGAGCTTCCCATAAGACTCACTAAGGCCACAAAAGGAGCAAGCATGAAGCTAGCCTAGAGCAACTGTGTGATCCCCTCACATCACTTCTCCCTCCACTCAAGCTCACCTTCTCCTTCCTCTGACAACCCCAATTTCCTTTAAAAGCTCCCTCTTAGAGTTCCTCCAATCATATTCCTCTCTTCACATGTCTTGTTGAAAAGGTTAAAGAAATTGCTTTTATAATAGGCTACAAGAAACCCTAAAAAGTCAAGTTGGTTGTCACTGTTTGTACAATACGATCAATTCAAAACTAGTCCCATCTAGCACAGTGTAAATAGTCGTTCAAATAAACTATTTAATTTTTATGAACACATCGTACAGTATAATCCATAGAACATTTAGTATTATTTGTTTAATTTACTCTATTCATATGAGACGATTCTTGGGATGACAGAAATTTGTCTCTGTCACTCGTCCCATATTGTTGTCCCGTATTATTCTCATCGTATAGTATGGTTAGTTGTTTTTAGGTAAATTGTCCAATATGATATAACTATCATACAATTCGATTAGTTCAAAAATCACAGCTTTGTCTGATACAATTTTTTGGACGACCAAATTTGTCTCTGCTAGTCATTTAGTATGATCATTATCATACAATACGATTAGGCCAAAAATCATGATTACATTTGGTATGATTTTCAGGATGACCATATTCATCTCTGTTAGTTATTTGGTACGATTGACTTTATACAGAATTATCAACTATAATTAATTAAATCATGATTTGATTAACTAATGATGTTTAATAAGGTTCTAAATTTTCGTATATTATAATTTGCATTTTATAGTATGATTAGTTCAAAATATCAATTTTCAAATCTTATTTAAATTAATCTAGCAGCTAGAGTTTTGATCATGAAACAAATCATACATTATGATATATATTGTACTGTATGATTAGTTTATAAAACATGAGATCTCAATTAGATGTTGAACAATTCTTTAAAATAATTGATCGTACAGTACAATTTTTAATTGTACAATATGACAATTTTTAATTGTACAGTACAATTAGTTCAAAAAATTTAAATTTTTGAAAAATTTTCTCTCTCCCCTTATGTGTGTATACAACCACCTAATTATATACACTCTAATGTGGCCTCACTCAAGAAAATAGAAAATTAAAGAAAATAAAAATACATACTCTTTTGACTTGACATCCTAACTTACCCAATCTTGAGTCTTTAGTCTTCTTAAGTATTGTACCTTCAATTATTAGTGCATAAAATACAAATAATATCAAATATATTTCCTAAGAATATACAATTCAACTAATAAAGTTTGTCATCATCAAAATCACAGGCTAAGGATCCTAAATTTGCAACACTAAGGGCCTCATAATTTTGACTAATTAGTGTAACTTCCTAGGAGATCACCAATCTTAAGATTTTATCGGGATGAACATGCTTAACTATAGATTTTCGTAATAAAATTCTAATCATTACACCAAAAGGTTCCTTGATGTTTAGTAGTTTAAGTTTTTAACTTAAGGGGGTTTCATAATCTACCTCACTTAACTAACATTCTCATCAATATCTTTATGCCATAATCATCCATTAAGTAGATAGGATTATAGAGGTGGCCCCTACAAGTGTAAGTGTTGACCCTACCACATAGAACTTTATCCTATACAGGGTTTAAGAGGTCGCTCCCATTGCATAAAAATTTGTCTTGTAATGATACATAGTTCATATCTTCTGGATGATGCATTACTCTAATAACATTTGTAATGGCCCAAAATCTTAATTATCAAGATATTGTTCGCTTTTGCTTAGGGACCTCATAATTTTATCCTATTGTTATAACTTTTTAAGAGGTTACCCATCCTAGAATTTCTCCTGAATAAACACGCTTAAATGTAAACTTTCTCAATAAAATTCTAAACATTACACCAAAAGGTACCTCGATGCTTAAGAGTTTAACTTATTTTACTTAAGAGGTTTCACATGAGGGACCTAGTCAAGCAATAGAGGTCAATGGGACCATAGTTGGGCAATGGAGGTTGGTTGGATCATGATCATGTGATAGAGGGCAAAAGGGATTATAATCGCGTGACTAAAGTTAAAGGGATTATTATTGGTCGACTAAGGTCAAATGGACTATAATTAGTAGATGATGGAGGTTATAGGGATCATAGTCGATGGGCAATATTGGTTAGAAAGACTATGTTTGAGTGACTATGGTTTGAGGGAACATAGCCAACATGAAGGAGGTCTATTGGACCATAGTTAGGTGATGGAGGTCCAAGCAACCATAGTTAGGCGATAAAGGTTAAAGGTGATGCAACTCAAGAATCCAGATTGTGAATATGATTTTTGATGATAGCAATATATTATTGTTCTATTAATTTTATTATTTCTCCAAGCATGTACAAGACATTTTCTATTTATTATTTATGTGTACTAACATTTTAGAAAAATCATACTCCAAATTGTTGAAAACTTCAAGATAGACTATATTAGGATTTTATGTAATGAAGTCTATAATTCCTTAATTTTTATTTTCTTAAGTCTGAGATAGTGTGATTGTAATTGGATAATTTTACACACATGGGAGGAGAGAGTCAAAACATACAATTTTAAAACTAATCGTATCGTATGACTTCCAATCGTAATGTATGATTTGTCATATTTTTTCTCCAAAATTCAGTAATCAATATGGCTTTTTTTGTACTGTTCATACTATACGAAGTTAATTCATACATACGACTAAAAGTGTACAAAATCAGGTGCGTACCAGTTCATCCCAAATGAATTCTTTTATTCTAGTATTATTCATACTATACAAAGTTAGTTTGTACATATGAGTGATAGTGTACAAAATTGGGATCATCCATGTTTGTACCAAACAAAACATGACTTGTATTAATTATTCATATTGTACAAAGTTAGTTCGTACAAATGATTAATGTTGTACAAAATTAGGTGCATACTAATTCATCCAAAACGAATTCTTTTGATTTAGTATTGTTCATATTATGAGAAGTTAGTTCGTACAAATGACTAACAATGTACAAAATTGGGATCATCCATATTCATACCAAATGAAACATGATTTGTGTTAACTGTTCATACTATATGATATTAGTTCATACAGATGACTAACCGTGTACAAAATAATGTTCATACAATCTTTTACTAGATGAATACATTTAGTTTTGAATTGTTCATACAGTATGATATCAAGTCATACAAATAACTGATAATGTACGAAATAAGGTTCATATAGGATCATACCTGGAATTTTAAACTATTTGTTCAAACAATCCATGATTGTACTGTATGATCTGAAGTTGGTTCACTTGTAATTTTCAGTTATTTGGATTGTTTTTCTTTTATTTTTTATATAAGATGTCCTAAAATTGCCAGTTAATACCTTTACTATAATTTTCTCTTAAGAGTAACCATTGAGTGTGAGTGTTTGGGAGAGATTGTGATAGTGAAGTGTGAGAGATCAAGTGGGGGGAGTTGTGAGGGATTCATAAGGTTGCCCAAAGCTAGAATCTCTTTGACCTCTTCACATTTCTACCCATTTCCTTTCGATATTTTTGAGAGATCTTCAACATTGTGTCTATGTACTCTGCCTTCATCAGGAAGGTGAAAAAGGATGAAAGTTCTCTTCCATCACCAAGAGGGTGAGAAAGGACGAAGGTTCTTAATCTTCACCAGTAGGGCGAAAATTGACGTCGACACTCTATCACACTGGGTTGGTGTAAGAGAGTTTGTAAGGGCTTCTTCACCTTGCTTTTGGGGCAAAAGGAGAGCCACTTTGATTTAGTGCAATACCTAGAGAAGAGTCTCCAAGGAGTGGACGTAGGTCTAATTTAGACCGAACCACTATAAATTTGATGTTTTTTTGTTCACTTTTATTTTATATATATATTTTTTTGTAATTTAAAATTTTGTGGTTGAAACATCTTTTGAGATAATCATATCTAGACAACTACATACTCAAGAATCATTACTAAAATTTTTTATAAACAATTTTTGAAAATCCAATAATTTTTTTTTAAATTACCAATTCATCCTCCTCTTATTTAGCCTTAGAACAGTTCAATAAGATCTAACAACCTACACAAACTTTCAAGAGGGACTATTATCTACCCATTGAGATTAGAGGGACTATAGTCGATGGGAGGTCAAAAGGACCATATATTACAATCCGACCTAATATGACCTAATATCACATATATTATATCGTATAGACTGATCCCAAGATCTAGTTAGAGAAGCACAAAATTAAAATTTCTAATTTAATTAAATCATGGAACCACTATTCAATAAAAATGAAGTTGAAGAATAATGAATCTCAAAATTATTGTCAATTTATCATACAAATATATATATATGAGGTATATACAATATTGCTTGGCCAATAAATAACACAACACAATAAAAGTCAAGCCTACAAAAGCTAAAACTAATAAAAGTATACATACAATACAAATCAAAGTATGTTATTTAAAACTACTCAGCTTGCTCCTTAACCTTTTCTTAGCTTGAAAATAAAAGTAAAAACAGGAGTGAGCTAACACAGCTCGGTAGGCTATCATAATCAAAAATTGAAATCAATGACTGAAATCAAAAGAATTGAAAATATTATGTTATAATAATAAATTAAAGTACTATAAAAAAGTTAAAATTGAAACATACATTGATGCTGAATGCATTTAATTAACCAATGAATTGTACTGAAAATGAATATAAAAAATATCTTATAGACATTTTTAGAATAGCCCTTTGGCTACAACATCTTAACACATGTCATATTTGAATCCCACCTTAATCGCCCCTTAATCGCCCACTAGCATTAGCATAACGGAATCCCACCTTGATCGCCCATTAGCATTAGCATAATATCGCATCAAATCATATCACAGCACATCATATTTATTTCATATTTTTTGTTTCTTTTCATTAAATAAAGTATAATTGGACTAAATTTAAAAGCTGCCAAAATACATTAATAGTAGACAATAGAAAATCCTATCAAGCAGAAATTCATACTTTCAGAAATTAATCAAATTACTAAAGATTATATATAACAATATTTTGGAGCTTTAATTAAAAAAAATATCTATTTTTAGATGTTAAAATAAAATTTTGAATTGGTAGAAATCATTATTTTTTCAAAGTTTAAGGAAAGCAATTTCCAGAATGTACTCAAAATATTCATATTCTCAATTTCTATAACATATAAAAAGTTACATGGTGAAAGTTTTACTAAAATAAAGTTATCCTTATTTATCATAAATAATAAATAAATTTGATAAAAAAAATATCAAAACTACTAAATTATTCAAAATTGAAATAGGCAAAACATAACCTTCCTTGAGACGAATAAAATTTTTAATTAGGCTAACGACCAAAAATGACTCTATGATCCCTAAATCATAGCTTTTCTTCTTTTCCTATTTTATGTCACTATTAAAGGAAATAAAAAATTAAAAAAGAAATTTTAATAATTATGTATAATGGTTAAAGATATTTATAATATAGTAATATAAGACTATAAAGGTAATTATGGTATTTATTTAGGTTTTACAACAAAATTCATATAAATATTTTTATATCTTCAAATTTGGGAGATAGAGGTCAGAAGAATCGTAGTTGGGTCACTATGGTCAGAGGGACTATAGTTTAATGATAGATGTCGGTGGGACCATAATTGGGAGATGGATGTTGATGTGGCTGTAATCGAGAAATGATGATCAAAGGGGCCATAGTTAGGCAACTAGGTCTTAAAAGCCATCATCGATGGATAAAAGCCATAAGGATCATAATCAGATAATAGTGGCTTGAGGATTATGTTGAAACTCGAGCTTATAAGTTTATGTTTTTGATGATAATAAATATTATGGCTCATATCTTATTGTCTACTTATTTTTGCAATATATTTTTGTTTGTGTGTGTACTAACTTTTCAAGAATACCATACACCATCCAATAAAGATTCAAGGCTCAAGATTGGCTAAAATAGGTTATGTTATAATAATTTTTGTAATATTCATTAATATATTTTTTATTTCTTGAGTCAAATCCTATAAGGGTGTATACTTGCATGGTGACCATGCACACACATACTTAGGGGGAGTGAGATTGAGTCAAAACTAGAAGTTTAAGTTTTGAACTAATCGTACTAGACGATTTATAATGTTTAGGATGATCAACTCATTGAACTGATCATACTGGATGATTTCGATCATCTAGGACAATTCATTATGATCTTAGAAAATAGCCGCCAATGATAATTTAGATAAGGATTCTAGATTTATATTTTGTTCTAATCATCCCAAATGATCTGGATCATCCTGGATGATCAATAACAATCATGCTTAAATTGATCATGTGATTAGGGGACTAATTATGGTTAAACTGTTCAATCAAATTGTCCTAGACGATGTGTATATCATACTAGATGATATTTGTCGACATATTTAATTTTCCTAAATCGCCCAAGATGAAATACCATAATTTCCTTCTAATCCTCCAGGACGATCCACAATATTATTATGGATGGTCTGTACAAATTTAAACTGATTGTTCAAGACTATCTTGTTATCGTCTAGGACTATTAGGTCAAATTATGCACATCATACTAGACGATCCTATGATCGTTCATGATGATATTTGGTGCTGAAATTGAGTTTGTAGGATTTTATGAAGCCCTCTTTTTAAGCACATCGTAAGGGACGATCCTGCGATCGTCCTGGATGATCTTTGCCTCCAAGATTAATTTTTAGAGTTTTTTAAAGCCCTGTATTTAATATTTATCAAGGTACTTGGTCAATGTCTTTGACAACCATTATGTATTCGTTCTTCTGGAGAAACTTGAAGAGAGAACTTGAAAGGGATAGATGAAAGGGTGGAGTTTGAGAGGGAGAAGATTCTTAGAGGGGGTTTCAAGGGAGTGTGGAGGGGGTTTCACATGCTTGCTCCGACAAGCTTGCACCTTAGTACCATCGAATTCAAGGTTTGTCTTGAGGGAAGTTTTGGGAATAAGAAGATATCTTTGGTGTCAAAGGATCAAACTACTTTGCTGCACCGGGGAAGGTGAAAGTGATTTTGTAAGGGCTTCTCCGCCTAGCTGTAGGGGCTGAAGGAGAACCACTAAAAGTTTAGTGCAATACACTGAAGGTGCCTCCGAGGAGTTGATGTAGGTCATGTTTGACTGAAACACTATAAATATGGTGTAGTCTTTCTGATTATTTTTTGTACTTTATATTTTAACTCGATTAACTGCTTGGATGAAATCTCTGATTAATCTTTTTATTATTGATTAATTTATTTATGTTGCAAGATATAAAAATAATTTTCTTTTTGTTAAAGAAGTTTTTAAATATTTAATTCATCCCCCTCTTGATTAGCATCAGGACTAATTGATAAAGGCTTAACATCATAACGAACTTTCAGATTTAGTCAACTAGCAACTAATATCAGAAAGACCCTGGTCAAGTCGTGGTGGTTCGAGGACCATAGTCGAGCAATGGTGGCTCAAGGACAATAGTCCATTAGACAACTCATATTGATTCCCTCGATTATATATCATTTATTCAGCGTTGATATGCCTCAATGATGTTGTAATTAAATAATTTTAGGCTCGTTGGATTCTTCTCATCAAGCTGCTCGATTTGACTATAAACTTTCTATATTTGAATATTATTTGATTATTCAATTAATATCTTGAAATTTCCAAATATACTAGAGTTATGATGGTAATTCCTTTTATTTCCAACTCATGCCTCAAGCTCTCTCCTCGTTTTGATTACAAATCTTAGATTTGTTAAGATTTAAATTTATTTAAAAATTATATTTATAATTTATTTTATAATTAATGAAATAATTATTATATTTTTTACACTAATTAAATTCTACTTACTTTTTTAATATTTACCATAATTTTGAAAATTTAATCGGACTATCCGATTAGATCATGAACCAGTCATATGTCCAGTTCAATCCACCTTAAAAATTGGTCTATCATTCACGTGATGTGAACCAGTTTGAATTGCCGCTTTAACAGACCAATCGTTGAACCGATTTTGGTTTAAAATCCGACGGGTTTAATTAATAACTTATTTAAATAGTTAAATAAAAAAATTTAAAATAAAATATTTAATTAGTTATTAATTAATAAAATACATTTAAATATAAAATATCTTAATTTTATAATAAACCTAAATTTTTATAATGATTTATATTAATTTAACTTAAATTAGTAATAATTTAATTAAATTTATAAGTTTATATATAAACTAAAATTATTTTTATCCACAAATTTATATAATTATATAATTATTCTATGATTATTCATCATTTAATTTTTATTTAAGTAATAATAATATTTTTTAAAAAGTGTTTTCACAACCTTAATACTTACGAAACGGCACCAGAGTAATCCTGGTCAAGTTCTTACAAGAGCCTCTCCTATTCTCCGTATTTTCTGCGTTGTCGAATTAGGGTTAGGGTTTCTGTTACTCGTCTCAATATCGCGTAAGCGCTCTGCAACTTAACTAGACCAGCCATCTAAGAGTACCAATGGCGGCCGCCGTGACAGCCCTAAACACTACCAATGCCAGGTCCTCTAAGACGGAGAGTTACGTCGACAACAAGCGCCGGGACGACATCCGACAGGCCAACATCCTCGCTGCCCGCGCCGTGGCTGATGCTGTGCGCACGAGCCTCGGTCCAAAGGGCATGGACAAGATGATTTCCTCAGCCAACGGGGAGGTCATCATTACCAACGACGGCGCCACCATCCTTAACAAGATGGAGGTTCTCCAGCCTGCCGCCAAAATGCTGGTCGACCTATCTCGATCCCAGGATGCCGCTGCTGGTGACGGCACCACTACCGTTGTCGTTCTTGCTGGCTCCCTTCTCCGTCGATCCCTCTCCCTCCTCTCCGCCGGCATACACCCTACTGTCATCTCCGACTCCCTTTACAAACTTTCCGTTCGTGCAGTTGACGTCCTGCACTCCATGGCTATCCCCCTAGAGCTCTCAGATCGCGATTCACTTGTCAAGTCCGCCGCTACCTCCTTAAATAGCAAGGTCGTGAGCCAGTACTCCTCCCTTCTTGCCCCTCTTGCAGTCGATGCCGTTCTTTCCGTTGTTGATCCTGAACATCCTGACCTCGTTGACCTCCGTGACATTAAGATCGTCAAGAAGCTAGGAGGCACTGTTGACGACACTGAGCTCATCCATGGCCTTGTCTTCGATAAGAAGGTAAGCCACACGGCCGGGTGCCCCACTCGCGTTGAGAACGCTAAGATTGCAGTAATCCAGTTCCAGATTTCGCCGCCAAAAACGGACATCGAGCAGAGCATCATCGTCTCTGACTACACCCAGATGGATCGGATCCTTCGAGAAGAGCGCAACTATATCCTGGGCATGGTAAAAAAGATTAAAGCCTCAGGATGCAATGTGCTTCTTATCCAGAAGAGTATCCTTAGAGATGCTGTCACTGATCTTTCACTGCACTACCTTGCGGAGGCCAAAATTCTGGTGGTGAAGGATGTCGAGAGGGATGAAATTGAATTCATAACAAAGACTCTCAACTGTCTCCCAATTGCTAACATAGAGCACTTTCGTGAGGAGAAGCTAGGTCATGCTGATTTAGTGGAAGAGGTTTTAATTGGTGATGGAAGTAAGATAATTAAGATTACAGGCATCAAGGATGTAGGAAGGACTACTACTGTGCTTGTGCGGGGTTCGAACCAGTTGATGATCGATGAGGCAGAAAGGAGTCTTCACGATGCACTTTGTGTGGTGAGGTATGGTGCACTGAATCTTCTTTTGTGTATTGCCTCCTTTTGATTAGTTTGGTTTCAAAGCTATTGCAAAAATCACATCTTATTTATTAAATAAATTTTAACTGGTGTTTTGTACTGCTCTTTTTTTTTGGAAATGTTCATTGTAACGGATGAGTGCATGGGGGTAATTATTGTTAGCGTTAGCTTTGATTTGTACTTTTGTATCGATATTTGTATTTTGTCCTCGTGGATTAAGTAATATTAATAAACCAAAGCTTCTGTTTAAGCTTGCGTGGTAGATATAGTTGGGGTGTTGCTACAGTTTGAGCTATGATGCTAGCCATGCGTTTGAACATTTCATGTTTCCTTACTCTTTACATATCTGTTAAACTGATTTGTTACACTTCAGTTGCCAGTCTATTTTATGGATGCAGACAACTCAAAATGTTAATTGAGGAGCCTTCTTTTCTTGATGTAATCTTAGCATTAATACATGGCCTGCTGGAGTTCTAAAGATTAATAGAGGTCCTATTTTATGAAGATTGTGTTTGATATGCGGGTAATTGATTCTTTTCATTGAAATGTACAAATTTTGATGCCTTATGTGTGGACAAATCTTATATTTCATTTCAACTTCTAAAAGCCCATTTTTCCTCATTAATAGTTTTTTTTTCAGGCACTATTATTTTGAATCAAAGTAGAGTGGATCTTGAGAAATAACTAGGCTTCCCACTATGATTTAGATGTCATTGGTTCGAAAAACTACAACAGCAACAAAAAAATGCAACAACAACATCAGGGGGGTCGGCTAAATGAATGATTTTCTTCCATTGTGTCCTATTAAGAGTTAAATTCTCATTTAAATCTAATAAAGGAATGTCATTTTTAATATTTTTTAACCAAGTTTTTTTTGTCTACCTTTATTTTTCTTAACATAAATTAAATCTAATACATTTATTTCCTAACAGGGTTATCGAAAAGCCGCCGTTTTATGTGACCAAACCATCTAAGGAGACTCTCTCTAATCTTATCTTTCATTGGAGCTACTCCAACCTTTTCACGTATATGCTTATTTCATATCTTATCTCTAAGAGTAAAGCTACTCATCCACCTGAGCATCCTGATCTTTGCAACACTTAATATTATGCTTCTCTTTTAATGGCCAATATTCTGAACCATAAATTTTTTTGCTAGTATCACCACCATCTTATAGAATTTCTCTTAAGTTTGAAAGGGACTTTTCTATCACACAACAAGTCCAATGCATTCCTTCACTTTAACCATCCAACTTGAATTCTACTAATAATATTCCCATCTATTTCACCATCATTCTGAACAATAGACCCAAAATATCTAAAACATATGCTCTTATTTTCCCCCACTAGATCTATTATTGCTAAAATTACACTCCATATATTCAGTTTTAAATATACTCAAATGAAAGCGTTTAGACTTTATGATTGACCTCCATAATTCAAGTTTACATTCAACTCGTCTAGCCTTATCAACGAGAAGAATATCATCAGCAAAAAGCATACATCAAGGTATAACCTCTTGTAGATTTCTAGTGAGAACATCCATGACTAAAGTAAAATAGATTTGGGCTTAAGGCTTTTCATTGATGTAGTCCAACTGAAAGAAGAAAATACTTGGTCAAACCACCTTGTGTTTAGCAAAATATCTCATCCACCTTTGTTAAATATTTTTTTCTAATAAAAGTACTTTTTAATTTTCATCCTTAATACACTTCACTTGAATGCTTTCTTAGATTCCTTATGTTCCTCATTATAACTTTTTGAATTATCATAATTTTTATATTTAAACCAATTTTTATAACAAATATTCTTATTTTTTATCTTTTCTTGGACATTTGGATTCCACCATCAACTATTTTTACTATTAGGAGATTTCCCACTAATACTCCAAGCACTTCTTTTATAATATTCTTAATATCACTAGCTATTTTTTTATATAATATTAATTTCCTCATGCACAAACAAAATCTTAAGATTTAGAGTCTTACTCTCAAAAATATTTTTCTAATACTCTTTAATTGTCCCCATATAATGCTAGAATAATATTTTATATTATTTTTTTAATTTTCTACCATTTCATTTTAAAGTCCAAAACTAATAGACGATGTTGGGTACATAAATTTTCACTCAGAATTACTTTACAATTTTTGCAATCTAAATAATCAATTTTTCTTATAAGAAAATAATTAATTTGAGTTTTACTATGTTTATTTTTATAAGTGATGAGATAGTCATCTCTTTCCTTAAATAAGGTATTAGCAATTACAAAATGATAAGCTAAAAAAAAATCTAATATGGTCTTACCATCTTCATTTGTTGCTCCAAATCCATTGTCATGATGAATGTTTTTAAAATCATATACTTATTTACCAACATGTACATTTAAATATCCTTAAAAAAAAAACTCTTTTTTCAAGAGGTACCTTTTATATAAATTCTTTTAAGTCATTCTAAAATTTTAATTTTAAACACTTATTCAAACCTACTTGAGAAGTATAAGCACTATAATATTAATAATCTTAGCATTAACAATAATCGTTAAACATATAATTCTATCCCCAATTCTATTAATTTTTACAATATTATTCTTCAAACTCTTATCTATAGTTACACCTAAATCATTTCTAGTATGACTCTTATCATAATATCATAGTTTAAATTCTAAACTATTAATTTCCTTAGCCTTCTTTTCAACTCATTTAGTTTCTTGAATGCATAAAATATTTACCTTCCTATGAATCATAATATCTATTAATTCCATTAATTTACTTGTAAGAGAACATATATTCCAAGTTCTTATCCTATGTTCGAAAAACTACAATTGGTTCTTTTAATGCATTTATAAGGTTGTGCACATTAATCACTTCACAACTTGCATTGGCAAGAAGCTTTATGCATTTAAGCATTGTATTTTTTTTGATATAGCTTGTTGATCTTCCTTGGCTTATCAATTGGTAGAGTTGGAGGGTTCGTCTGTTGCAGCACTTAATTTCTTTCTAAATTTTAACAAATGTCATCATACGCATGCTATCATGAATTTGGGGGAGTTTTGTTAATTTGTAGTGTTAGTTTCTATGAAGCATGGGTAATATAAGCTTGAATGCTTATTGTACTAATGAAACATTTTGGTCCACTGACACCACTAACCTCCAGTGGCTCAAATCCAACCTATCTATTTACTCATTAAATCATATAAACTTCCCCCACCTAGTTCTATCCCTTTCAACTCCAAAGCTTTACCTTGCTGATTCATATAATATTTTAGGCACATAAGAAAAAAATAACGAGCTATATATTATATCCAAAAATAATATAAGTGATCTAAAAGCTTGAATTAAGTTAGAGGCGCTAAAATTGAAAATAATTGGATTTTGATTAAGGAATTCAGCCAAAGTCTTTCTATTTATTTTTATTTATTCTTTAATCCTTTTGCTAATTTTAAGTGTTTATAAGTCCTATAAATGCCAAGTTATACCAATCAATTATTTGTAAAAGCAACTATACGTCTACACCCCCCTGTCATATCCATACCATGCGCTTTAGCTGTCATTGCTCATTTGAACTCCTAATACATAAACTATATCAACTTATCTTTATTGTCAAAACAATAAAACATTGGCTGTTTTCCTTCTTGGAGAACTGCATTAGTAGTGGGTAGCCTTTGGAATCAACGATAGTCCATGCTGACAACAGAATTACAAGCATTTTTAGCTAGAAAAAGCACACAATGCTTGAAACAAAGCATAAGCAAGTAACAACAACAAACAAACAAGGGAAAAGTAGTAGTAGACACACAATGCAACATTGACAATACGCATGGCAACAAGTAGAATGATGACAGGTGCTATTGTTTCTTTAGAAGAGCTTGCGACTATCTCTAGCTTACCAAAAAACATTTGAGTGCTAGAGGGCTTCAACTTGAGAGGAAGTTAAAATGCAAAAGAAAGAATTTTGGGAGAAATTTTCAATTGAAATTATTGCAAGATTCATGCATTTGAAAGACATTCAAATGAAGGAATGATTAATCCACTTTTAAATAAACTTCCAAAAGAAAACCTGTTTACATATAATAAATCATGTAACTTCCAAAGTAATAGTTAATTTTCGTAGAAATGATCCAAGTTCTAGATTTAAAATTTAAAGAAAAGCTTATCCAAACAAGTTTTAAAAATATTAAGCCCTTCCATATTATGCTATAATATGAAATTTAATTTGGTAACTCAAATTTTTGGGTCTTGATCTCTCTCACGATGTTTGATTGACAATCCAAGCGGGCCTATGGACTACAGATGACAATCTTTTTTACTACAATAATTTTGTTTGAGAATTGCCACTACGATCAACATTTATCAATAAATTATTTGGTCCAGAATAAACTAATATGATCTTGTGATCCTCTTTAGTGATCTGATATCCAACTTATGAGGTTTCTTTTTCATGTCGTCTTCATTAACATGGATGTTCATATAAACTATTTAATCCCTTGATCAATGGACCCTCTTTTAGGAGGATTTCACTTTAGTGAAATTAAAGCTCTAAATAAGGGAGTATTGCCTATTCAACATCTTTGGTGTATCAATTTTTGCTTGGTAATTGCTCCTATATGCCAATTCATAATATTTTTTTTGTACTTAGTGGTGGTGGTTTTTGATAGGAAGCACTTGAAGATTTCAAGTAAATCCTATCAATTTCAGAAAATCAGTGAGAAACTCTTTCAAACTCCAAAAGAAAATTAGAAAAACAATAATTTTATTGCAAGAATCAAATAGATCAAAAGAAATCAACAAGATACAAGTGATCCTTTATTCAAGAGGAGGATTGATCTCTCCTAATCTCTAGACGAATCTAGAGCCCAAAAAACCTAAACCTAAGAGGTCCCAATGCCCTAACCTTAGGAAATCAAGATATTTAATGCATACAATTGAAAAAGGAAATCTCTAAATAGTCCCTACATTCAAATTTCCCTCCTAACTCCCTATAAAATCCTTCCAAATTGGTTCCCGTAGATCTTGTGGCTCGTGCGCTAGAGCAGGAGGTAGAGACGTTCCACCTCATTCACGCCTGGACCAGTCCTGTGTGAACCGGTTGGATCGGTCCAATGGACTAGTCTAACAATACTCTCCTCCCAAAGATCCACCTTATCCTCAAGGTGGAGATATGCTCGTTTTCCCGTGGAGGTGGCCATCCTTGAGGTGGCTCAAACACCTTACCAAATTGCTGAATCAAGGACTGCACTGAAAGAGAAACATTCCCTCCCTCTTCCTTCCTGATCACATCCAGCTTATGTAGTCCCACCAGATAATCTTCCCCACCTCTTCTATTCTCCTAACCATAGCCTTAACTCTTAAGTGATACCATGGCTTTGGATAGCCCTGTATCTCTCCTTATAACCACCTTTCTCCCATCCACCATTAATTCCAACATGAGAGCTCCCTAATTTTCTTGGTTTCCCCCAAGGTTTGCAACCACTTCATCTCCAGGATGGCATCAGTACTTCCTAACTCTAGTGGGAGAAAATCCTCCCTTACCTGAATCCTCTGGATGGTCAACACCACTCATCTATAGATCCCCTGGCCTTTCTCTACCTTCCTGTACCCATCATTACCCCATAATAATCTGTGTTCACCAATTTCACTCCTAGTTGATTGACAACTTGAGTGGAAATGAAATTATGGGTAGCCCCACTGTCAATCAATACAGATGAGACATTATGATAGAGTGCGACCGAACCTATGTTGCACCAAGTTCAATTATGATAAAATATGTGATATACGGATAACTAGATAGCTATATTGGCATGTACTTCCTAAAGATGACTCCTATGACTATATACTTATGCAATTCCATTGTATTTTAGAAATTCTACTACCAAACAAAAAAAGATTTGCAAATTCCTTTTTTAACATTTTTAACATTTAATTGCGTGTGCTAAAAAAAGAGAAACTCTATGCTGTTTTCTTATATTTTTATTTTATCTTATTCATAGAGAACAGATTCAATCCTGAATTCATTGATTTTTTATTTTTTTTTGCTGTTTCCCCCTTCACCTTCATTGTATGATTCAAAGTGAATCATACTACTGAATTCAGGGAGACCTCTACCACATCCAGATGCAACTTGTCATCCATCTTTCTCTCACCTCCCTCAGTTTCCTCGTCATCACAGTTGGTAAGAACCTGCAGAGTTTGATCCCTATACCTGTGCATTGGAGTATACTTTTCATAACACCGAAAACATAACCCTTTTGCCCTCTTCTCCTGCATTTCCTTATCTATTAGCCTCTTGAAATTTTCCCCACTCCCTCCTATTGGTTTCTCCCTGATGGTTTCATTAATGTTGCCTGATGCAGGCCCCTTGGGTTCTAGAAGAGTGGTCGTCGTCTTGTAAGAGTCTCTTGAGCTACTGCTCCTAGCTCTATTCTCTAGATTATTCTGATTTTCCACCAGCTATGCCAACTTCATTGCCTCCCTCAAGTTACGAGACATCGGAACTTTCACTGCCGCTTTGATCTATACCTTCATCCCCTTCATGAAGTTCCCCTCAAATATCATATCTGATAATCGTTCCACCCTACTAGTCAGGTGCTCAAACCGTTCAATGTAGTTTGCTACTGATCCCTCCTGCACCAGAGTAAAGAACTGTTCATAGAAATTTCTTTCTTGGTCGGTTTGGAAACATTCTATTATGCAATCTTTGAATTCTCCCAAACTCCTGATGGGTCTTCTCTGGTCTCTCCACTGGTACCATGACAGCGCCTTCCCCTCCAAACATAAGCCTGCTGCTGTCAACTTATCTTATGTTAACCCATTAACGACGAAGCATCTCTCCACTTTATAAATCCACTCATACGCATCCTCCCCTTTGTATATGGGCATCTTCAACTTCCTCACCTTCTGATCTCCCCCGTTTTCCCTTATTCCTCTATAGCTTCCCCTCTCCCAAGTGTTTGGCCCTCCTCATATCTCCCAGTCTTTCCTTGCCCTGTCATAACCCAAACCACCTTAAAACTCCCCTCTCCTTCCTTCAAATTTAGCACCTCGACAACCATAATGTCCCTCCGGGCATTCCCGATCAGCACCCTTTTGCTTCGCTACTCCATACCCATGCCTTTCCCCTTACCTACCTCCTCTATCCTACCTCTGGAAAGGCTCCAAACAAGGTTTCTTCTTTCTCCCTCCACGATCTACACCTCATTTTCCTCCATACGAATTTCAAAATTAATTCGTGTTCTTCCCTTCCAACCCATTTGCCACTGAAGCCGCCTTTTGGTTGTGGATTTTTAACATTTTCTTCATCATGTCCCGAAGATCTGCTACTTGTCATTCCATGGAGGAAATCCTATTCTCCACCGTCGTCTTGATCCGGTTCATCTCCCCTTAAAGTCTTTCTTCTATCGCATAAACTTTCTTAGCTGCCATCTCTATCCAAATTTTTGTACATTAAACAAATTTGGATTTGGATCACAAAAACAACAACTTTCTCCTTACCCGGCCAAAAATTAGTCGCTGAAATTTTTGCCAAAATCAGCCCCCAACAATCCCAAGACTTGCTCTGATACCAATTTGATAGGAAACACTTGAAAATTTTAAGTAAATCCTATCAATTTTAAAAAATCAGCGAGAAACTCTTCCAAAATCTAAAAGAACACCAAAAAAATAGTAATTTATTGCAAGAATCAAATAGATCGGAAGAAAACAATGTTACAAGTGATTCTCTATTCGAGAGGAGGATCGATCTCTCCCAATCTCTAGATGAATTTAGAGCCCAAAACCTAAACCTAAGAGATCCGAAAATCAGCCAAATCTAAGATGCCATAACCTTAGGAAAATAAGATATTTAATGCCTATTCAAAAGGAAATCTCTAAACAGTCCCTACATTCAAATTTCCCTCCTAACTCCCTAAAAAATCTTTTCAAATTGGCTCCCGTAGATCTTTCGGCTCGTGCGACTAGAGAGGAGGCAGATACATTCCGCCTCATTCGCGTCTGGTCCGGTACCATGTGAATCGGCTGCACCGGTCCAACAGTTTCTTCTCCATTGGAGTATCAAACTCTAAGGATCCTTCTTGCTCTAGTATTTGATCATCCATAATTGGGACTTCAAGCTCTTTATAACTATATATGGTTCAAAGAGCTTAACAATTTTCACATTTACCATTGAATATATCTCCATTTGCGATATCAATTCAAATTGGCAATTCAAAAAGATTGTGGCCAAACTTTTTGATGATTTAAAATATCTTGTACTTGATTAACTTTAGCATCTTCTTGCAATTTTTCCTTTGGTTAAGCATTGTCCAAATTAAACTTGACAATTTCGACTACTTAGAAGTTGGGCTTGATAAGATAATGATTATGCCTCCCCTTGTATTTTTTATGAGTCTTCTTGAGTTGCTTCTCTAACATTCAATATTTAAAATTGCGCAGTTGGGTATTGAAATATTTTCTATCCTTGAGGCGAGGTGTAAGTCTCAAAGTGTTTCGAGACGTAAAATACATAAAGTGAAAATGAGGCTAAAATATTTTATTTTTGTTATAGTAGCCAAATGATATATTAAATGATTGTTTATTAATTGTATTAAATTATGAAGTAATAAATTGACATATGTATGAAGCAAAAATTATACAAGACGTAAAATGATAAATAATAAATTGCATGAAGTACAATTAAAATTCAAACATCACTATAGCAAAATAATATAAATATAAGAACGGCCTAAAATTATTATATAAAATCAAGTTCAACTCCAAATTCCTATTTTCTCAATTTATTACTTATCCACATTTATTTTCTAAAGAAAACGTTAATTGTAGGATAACAACGTAGAAGTCATCTGCGCTATCATCATTGATGTGATTTTCGTTTGAGTCATTGTTGTAATGAATTGTTCTCTCCCCTGCTTCTTTATTTCTGAAGTCTAATGCCTCCAAATTTACTTTTTATTTATTTATTTCAATCATTTTCATCTTTAATTAATATTTGTGATCAACATAAAATGACAATAATACTTCTAATTAAACTAGCTTAAAAAATAAATTCTTTTATTATACATTTTCTCTTTAATTTTTTTTGGAGGTAGTTTGTGATGGGCGCGGATGTTTTGTTTTTCTCACCATAAAAAAATCAATGTTCAAATATTCTTCTTGTAATTACGATAATGTTATTTTTACTTCATCATTCACAAACCACTCATCATCTGAGACCATATTCTCACAAATTAAGGGGTCGTCATCTTTCTTTAAATCTTTTTCTTCAAGTTTATATCATTGAGTTTCATATTATATATGATGTACATTATAAAATTTATTCGTATGTCTATCAGGTGATTTCTTTTTTTTATGTGCACTTGATTGTACGTGCTTTGGTTGTGTAGATGTTTAAATGATGAACATGTAATTCTACAGTTCGGTAGTTCCATCATCAAATTGTATGCGTCATTTCATTGAGGTTTAAGTAAATGAGTATAGTAAATAGAATATGAATTATTTCGACTTATAATTTTTTATCCAACATAAAGAAATAAAATAAATTAACTGGAAATTACTTAGAAACTGTCTCTTTCGTCTGCTATAGTCTATGTTGCACCGATACACCTATTTATGAAGGCGTGCCGTATCAGATATGTGTCGAATATTGATATGCGTCCGATACGACAATGATACATGTCAGATACGACAAAGCCGTATCCAATCAAAATACTATTTAATTTCAAAAGGACACGCGTATCAGATGCATGTGTCGGTCGAAAAACTAAAAAAATCCAAAAAAAAAAACATACGCTTCATATTTACTAACGCGGTGCGAGCCGGGCTCTCTCATTGCCGAACCCGTGAGACGAGGTTCTAAGGCTCCTTCATTTCTACGACCGACAAGTGTGCATCCGCGGATGCAAGCGAGTTTCATCAAAGCCATTTTGTCGAAGGAGTAGGAGAGGAGAGTCGGCTGACGCTGAGAAGGCTAGGCGATTGAGGGCTTCTTTTCCATCGTTGATTACTCGAAATGAGGGCGTACGTGAGACAATCGTTCTTATGTGAGGTGTTTGTTTAGGCGAGACGACCGTCCGTTTACGCGAGACTAGTCCAACCACAAGCTTCAGGTTCCATCATTGATTACACGAGACCAGATCGACCGCAAGCTTCAGGATCGGTTCGTTTCCTGTCTTAATTCTTGGAAAATGATCTATGGTTAGTACGTTTTGAATTTTTTATACTTTGTGAGATAAAATTGCAAGCAACCAAAAGCATTCTAGAATATTCTAGAGAAATTCCATTGATTATGGTTGTTATAGGATCTTGATTTGAAATTTATAGTGATCTATCCAAAAGAAAGTTCCCAATTGTTTTTTTCTTGATTGAATTATTGTAATCTGAGGATCAATTTGTCATAAATTAAGAAAAAATGTTATATTCCCTAAAAAATCACATCGTCATATCACATTTTGGTTATGTGAACTGATAAAAATATCCCCAAATTAAAGTTTATAAAATTTTACTAATTTGAGTGGAATGTTCTTGAGTGATCATGGTGTTGGTCATGCTTATTTTATAAAGAAGTTATTTAAATTCCTTTGATTAATACATAATATATGTTATAAACATATAATTTACACAATCAATATAATGTAAAAAACATGTTATTATTGTTTGTATGTCTTCCATTCTTCTTAAATGAAAAAAAAGAAATTTAGCTCTCATGAAACAACATAATTAGTGGATAACGCTTTCCTTGACTTGATGAATATCTAACATTTGAGCTGTATGTTTGGAGTTGTAACATTTGAACCGACAATTTGTGTCAATCCTTTTATTCTTTCTTAAGATAATGAGCTGTAGTGGATGTGGAATTGGGACTGGTGAGGGTTCAACAGAGCCCAACAATGAAGATGGTAAACCTTTGTGGAGTCATGTTACCAAATTAGGAAAACTTCTGAAGGCGGGAGCAATGTTGCATTTAAATGCAATTATTATAATGCTACATATAAACGATCGTACTATAGAGTGAAAGCTCATTTATTGAAGATTGTTGGGCATGGAATCAAAATTTGCCTTAAAATAAGTTCCTCACAGTTGGCTGAATTACAAAAGAAAGTTAGTGAAGCTGAGCAAAGGAGTAGTTGATAACTTCCTAATGAGATTCCACTTTCAAGTTCCTATGCTTCAAATCCTTCATCCTTTTCTTCAATTTGAAGTAATGATATCAGTGTTAATAGAGGATCATTCAGGATGGAGGTATACGAACCTAGAAAAAGAAAAGCTGGTGCAGATAGCTCTTTGGAGTTCTTTAATTTGCAATTGAGAGAGCAATTTGATGGGGAGGTAGCAAAAATTTTTACTTAGTTGGCCTTGCCTTCAACCTAACAAAAAATCCACATTACAGAAATGCATTTACTTTTGCTTCCAATAACAACCTTGTAGGTTAAGTACCACCAGGATATAATACTATTAGAACGAAGTTATTATAAAGAGAGAGGGTTAACATTGAGAAGTTGCTCGAGTCAACCAAAGGAGCATGGAATGAAAAAAGAGTTACTTTGGCTTGTGATGGGTGGACATATTCTCAAAAAAGACCACTTATCAACTTCATGACCATAACAGAGAGCTATCCTCTTATGTTTATCAAAGCTATAAACTGTGAAGGAAAGTACAAGGATAAGTTCTTCAATTTTAATTTAATAAAAATAGTCATCATGATGGTGGGGCTTTCAAACATCATCCATGTCATTACTGATAATGCACATGTTTGTAGAGTTGCAGATCAACTTGTGGATTTGAGTCTCTTGATGACATGAGAATATTAGAAATTGCTAATATTTCATTTGATGAGTCTGAATTGGAAGCTATGATATTTATTGAAGATGACATAGAAGTTTAAAGACAAACCACTGAAGAAGCTAATCCTATCTTCCCTTCTATTGAATAGTTGAAACTTCATGTGCTAGACATTTTATGTTTATGTTTTGGTTGTTGTACTATACATTTAATGCTTACTTTTATTTTAATATTATAAGCTTACAAGGCTAGAAATGATGTGGCTTTCATTTTTTTGTCATTTCAAATATTATGCTTTGATTGCTTTATTAATTTTTATGTATGATTTTTAAATTATAATGTCGTGTCCGCATAGTACTCGTATCCTGTATTTTTTAGAATTGACGTGTTCCGTATCCGTATCATGTCGTATATGTGTCACCATATCCGTATCGGTGCAACATAGGCTGTAGTCCAAAACAAGGTTTAAAATTGCGTAATTGGGTATTAAGGCATTTTCTTTTATGAGGCGAGGCGTGAGGCTCAAAGCATTTTTAGGCGTAAGCTTGAAAATTAAAAAATTGCATAAAGTGAAAATAAATGTTAAAATTGATTCCTTATATAATGCCTAAATAATATGTTTAAGAATAATATTTTAACTTTCTATTGAATTTATGAAGTAATAAATTGACATACATATGAAACAAAAAAATTTATAAGACGGGAAGTGGCATGTGATAAATTGGGTGAAATATAATTAAAATTCAAATATTACAAGAGCAAAACAATATGAAATATAGAAATTACATAAAATGATCATATTACATCAAGTTCAACTCCAAATTCCTTCTTTCTCAGTTTCCTATTCATTCATATTTAATTCCTAAAAAAAGCTGACATGATTGACAATAACTCAGAAATCATTTGCGGTGGGATCACTGAGTGGCTCTTTATTCTTGTTGTTATCATAATAAATTGGTCTCTCTCCTGCCTCATCTTGTGGAGTTCAATGCCCCTCAATCTATTTTTTTTCATTTATTTCAATCATCTTTCTTTTTCATAAATATTTATCATTAACATAAAAACGGTAATAATACTCCAAAATTTTTAGAGGTGTTGGTAGTGGTGATGTACGACTTTCAAGTGATTCTCGGCGGTGGCTATGACAAAGGCGGTGGATTGGAGGTCGCGGCGGCTACGACTTGGGGGTGCATGAAGGCATGATTTGTTCAGGACTTTAGTTTAAGATTTAGACAAGTTTTAGTAAAAAAATATATAAATCAGGAAAGGCGTACGCCTCTAAGGAGGGCCTCAACCAAGCTGAGGCGCAAGCCTCATAAAAAAGCTTGAGGCGTGTTTCACTGGAATTGCGCTGAGGCGGGCCTCAAGGCGAGCCTCATATTGCATAATTTTAAACAATGTTCCAAAAAACTCATTCTTGAATGGTACAAATTGTATGTTAGCATTTGTTCTCTTAGATGAATCAACTATAAGCATAATGTTATAATCTCAATTTTATCTTGAGATTCTTTGACTTTTTTTGCATATTGAAATTAAGGATTCAGATAATAGTCTATTGCATGTAAGTGATAGTTAAATTATGGCTCTCATCTTTCATCAATAATGTCTTAAATTTATCTATAGCTACCCTCTTCTCCTCCTAGGTTGTGGGTAATCTTCTCCTTTGCTTCATCTATATCATTATATATGAAATCCATTGCAGACTTTATCTTAAAATCTACTATCCTCATAACCTACACTAGCGCGCTAGTTGTTGTAATATCATAAACTACATTACTACCCGTTCTTTCTAACCGATCAAAAAAAAAAAAAAAAAAAAAAAAAAAAAAAAAAAAAAAAATCATAAACTACCTTCTATAAGAATCTGTCATTTAAAATAATCCTCCTAACTTCTTTCTCTTTAGGTTTTCTTGCTTAAGCTCAATTTTTTTCACTTTGAAGTGAACATAGCCTGTAAAGGCTGCCTCACTCCGACATGCTCTGCAAAGTAAAATGGGTAGTGACAATCTTGTTGTGGTAGCTTCAATATTTCTTTCTTTGAAAACTTTTTAATAAGTGTCATAACCCAATAATGATTATATTTAAATTTACATATCTTTTTTGTTTTAGTCATTGTATTATTATGTTGTGGTAGCTCCTCAAGTTTTCCAAGGATCATGTCTATGCAATGTGTGCCACAGAGTCTAATATAAGTGCTATATATTTTTTCACAAATTTTGCACCTATAGTCGTATAAGCACTGGCATTATTTTCCACCACTTGAACCACCAAGTGCTCTCCAATCTCATTAATAACACTTTCAAGCAGTCCAACTATAAACTCAACATCTTTTGCCTTATTTAATGCCTCAATGGATTTCATGAAGACTATACCATAAGGGTAATTGAGCAGTATATTCATCAAGCTTCTGTTTTTTATATATGACCATCCATTAAACACGATAGTTACCACTGTCTAGTTCTAAGTATTCTTGATTTCTTTAATGCCTTTCTTAGTTGCAAGCTTTTCCTTTAAAATTTATATTCTCAAATCATATAGATGAAGACTTCATCCTTTGCCTGTAGGCTCCAACTAAACGAATCATATTGTAGTAAGTATGATATGTTGCATTGTTAAATGGGATAACATTCTCGTAAAAATATCTCCATATATCCATGTATACTCGTGTTTGTGCCATCCTAGCGGTATATAGGGCTAGCTTCTATAATGCAGAAGACTTATCTCCTTATCTATATTCCACCATGTTCGTTATGTAGCAATCCATGGGACCTCTTGCACCTGTACAGGACATAGGTTGCCAAGGGGATGATGAGTCTCGAGTACTACACTCGCTCCCATAGTATGAGTCAGCATCAACTTCGTCATCAAATTATTGTTGTGCTAGATGCTTCAACATTATTGACTTATTCATTGATGCTTTGTTCTCCTCTTTCATCATATTGGGAGCTTTGGCACAGGGTGCCACATTCTGTTGGGATTCAAATAGGTGCTCCTTCATCATAGTGACATCATCTTTCATCATTTTCTCACAATAATTATATTTCAAGTAAATATATTTCTTGACATTGCATTCCATATCAACTTGACTATTATGTTTCCATGCTGGGTTCTTCTTATGACTTGATGTGGTTTTATCCTTGCCTCTAACCATCATCTACAAAATTCTATAATAACAAGTTGAGAACATGAAAAAAAAAGGGTTCCAAAAAAAGCAGAGCCTCAATAAAAAATTAGGGTTTCAATTCAATAAAAAAAGTTTGAAAGAAAAAGTGTAAAACAAATTAAAAAAATTAGGTTTCAATAAGGTCAAGGAAAAAAATTGAAAGAGTTTGATGAATACTCAGAGAAGGTAAAGCAGGCGGATCCCAGGAAATCCCTGGTGGCTACGTCCATGGTGGTGGCAGGTTGATGGCATGGAAATCATGAATGGGCGTTTTCTTGTCAGGATGAGAGTTATGGCCTGGAGTGTGGGTGCGTGTTAAGGTACAATTCTTTAATATTTTAGATCGGGTTATTTTATATATTTTATAATTAAAAAAAATATGAGGTTGATGCCCCACTCCTCAAGGTGTGCCTCAGCCAGATTGAGACGTATGCTTCAAAACAAAAAAGTATGAAGTGTGCTCCTCTATACATTTTACACTCAAATTGTATTGCGGCCCTGCTTGAGCTGCGCCTCGCATTTTATAATTTTAAACAATGTCAATTTCATTTGAATTTTGCAGATGCCCTTCAAGATTCATTATTTTCTTTCTTAGTTAACATCTTCCTCATCAGTAATAGTAGAGCTAAAACAAAAATGTTTTGTAAAAGATACCCTAGATAGACTTTACATGGTTTCTTTATTATGGAGTGCATGACTTGGAAATCACTGGTGTTTGCATCAACGACGACGATGACAACTAGTGGCAGGATGGTAGCGGGTGGACGTTTTCTCTTTGAGATGGGAGCTATGGCTTGGTGTGTGGGCTCGTGTGAAGGTGCGGTTGCTTATTACTTTTGATTGGGTTATTTTTATATATTTTATAGTTTATAAAAAATAGGACGTGGCTATGAGGCGAGGTGCACCTTAGCTAGATTGAGGCATACGCCTCAAAACAAAAAGTATGAAGCGTGCGCATTGATGTGTTTTACACTTGAATTGCGTTGAGACTTGGCTCACATTGCAAAATTTTAAATTGTGTCAATTATATTTGAATTTTGCAGATGCCTTTCAAATTTTGCAGATGCCCTTCAAGATTCATTGTCTTCTTTCTTAGTCAACTTCAACCCCATCGATAGTAGTAGAACTAAATCAAAAGTGTTTTGTAAAATGTACCCAAATAGAATTTAAATGGTTTCTTTATTATGGAGTGCATGACTTTGTTGAAGGTGAGGGCGTGACATGATATTATCTCAAAATTTTGGTTGCTTGTTGTTGTATTGTTATAACGGATGTATTATGTTTTTTCTACCAATCTCTGTTGGTTGTTAGTTTATAAATGGATGGAAATATTCTTATTCAGTCTATAATATCTATCATTTCCCACAAAGCTTATCTGAATCAGCTATCTCGTTCAAACATAACTGAGTTGGGCTTGACATATATCTTCGAAGTTTATGATTGCCTTCTCGCTAGGTAATATTTTCTTGCTATGAATTGTAATAACCTTTTTTAAAAATATATGACTGAACACATAAAGGTATTCAAGGGTTTTTTTTTTTTCTGGGAAACCTCCCAAAAATTCATTAGATACGTTCTCATAGTTGGTTTTGTATTGGCAATGGTATGCACAATCTTAGCTTCCTACTTGTACGTTTGGAGGTGCCATAAAGTATGCATCCTCTAATGTACTTACTAATTTCTTTTGGCATGTTTTGGTCAGTAAATATATCATTGTAGATTTTGCAATGACTTTTCCACTCTTAAGTGTCCAAACCTTTTGATATTCGCTCCTTTTCCACATCCATGTGACTTGGTTTATAGAGTCTACTATGCACAAATGCTCTCATTTATAGAGAATGGCATCTTTCAGAGAAAAATTATGAATGTGTTATCTTCTTGAAATCCTTCAATATCCTTTAAGCAATGTGTTCTTTTGTTTCAGATCTCTGCATTGAAGATTCAACTTGTATAGTAGCATAGACAAGAAAGCCTTAGAGGTGGGTGAGAGAGTATGTCGGTTATTTTGTTGTCAGCTCCCTTTTTTTTAATGGATCACTAGATTGAACATTTAAAGTCATCCAGCTCATGTGCCAAGTCTACTAAAGCTTCTTTTGGTGTGTAAATCATAAAGTGGTCTTTTGATCTGTAGGCACCATAACTCTTTAGCTGAGTTAAGCACAATAGTCTTTTATTGCTTGATGTAGTGAAAATAGCTCCTTGTTGTAGGTGATTTAAGCTCGTTAAAATATCTCAGGGCGATAGGTAATTAGTTTTTTTATCTTGCATTAATATTGCTCCCATTGCATATCTGCTAGCATCTGATTCTAGATTAAATAATTGCTGCAAATTGGGAAAGGCCGGCACAAGGGCTTTATGTTCTTCAAAAGAAATGTTTCCTCTTGCTTATGACTTATTTTAATTTTGGAATTTGTAGCCTTGTTGAAATCTTGTAAAGGGTAAGCAAGTACTAAAAATGACAAGTGAGTTTATGGACAAATTAGAATGCTCTAATGAAACTCTTTACATTAGTCATTGCCGATGTTTTGGGCCACTTGATTGCTTTCCACTTTCATGATCAATCATGATCTGTCCATTTTCGACCTCAAATCTAAGTTAAAGGAAGGATTTCTTAGTGAGTTCACATTTTTCTTGGTTGATATGGAATAGATGTGTTAGTCCACGCCTGTAGGAGATGGGAGCACCCTATCCGATTCAAAAGTATTGAACCCTACAGATATGCTAGGCAGGAACCAGAGCAGTAGGGAGGGTTCAACCCCCCGTGTGGGGCCGGTAAAAGCTATAATTCAATATATAAGGAGGAGAAATCAAGGGAAAGATATATATGAAGGTTTTAATTAAAATTAGGAGTGAATATATAGGGAAAGAGATCAAATTTGAATTCAAATATGAGAGGAAATCATTTTAGGGTGAGGTGGTTTATTCGGGAGAGAATTTGGGAGAGTCTATTTAGGGCTAACTATATTGTTATTTCATGATTATGCAATTTGTTTTTTGCAGCAGTTTTATTTTGGAGAGCTTTCTAGCAACATCTAGGGTTTGTAGGAGGGTTGATCTATCTCTAGAATAGTAGAACAATTGTATCTGTTGTTTATGTTGAAGGAAAAAAAAATACAAAATTCAACTCTACTATTTGATTCCTCTGTTTTTCTTCTTGTTTGCTTGATGGTTTTACTTCCAAATTGCATTGATTTGGTATTGGGGCGAGGTTTTAGAGAGATGGTAGCAAAGAAGGTGGATGCGTTGGAAGGCGAGTTGGAGCAATTCAAATTCGGGATGGAGGAGAAGTTCTCAACCATTAAAGGAAAACTTTCAATCATGGAAGAAAGGTTCTCAACCATGGAGAGTTTGGATGGAGAGCCGGTTTAGAGGGATGGAGGAGATGAGGAAATTGATTGAGATGCAATCCAAAACTCCATCGGCGGTTCTTATTGCTAACCCTCACCATGATTTGATCATGGTTCTGTTGGCCGAATTTAAGGGAAAGGGATAGGACTGGAAGATATCGAAGAGGAGTTTCTTTTACCAATAACCACCTCTTAGGGGCTTCAATAAGGGGTTGAATAGGGACTTCAAATGGGGGGACAACATGAAGGGAGTTTTTGGTGGAGGTGGTGGGGTGGCTGACCACTATTGGAGATAGATGGAAGAAAGATGAGATTCCCACCCTCGATACAAGGGTGGAACCCTTGGTGGGAGAGGGAGTTGGGGTGGAGATGCTAGGATGAGGAAGTTGAAGATGATGAGATTCGAAGGGGAGAATGCCCATGTGTGGACATATCGAGTGGAGAGGTACTTCGCAGTGAATGGATTGAGAGAGGAGAAGCTTATAGCCACTGGGCTATGTCTAGAGGGTCAAGCCATCGCTTGGTTCCAGTGGAGGAAGGCTAAATATTCGATCCGTTCATGTTAGGAGTTTAATTATTTCCTGTTGGAGGGTTTCCGAGCCATTCGGGAAGGAGACCTACACTAGCAAGTCCTTGCCTTGACTCAGAAGAGGACCGTCATGGAGTATAGGGAGAGATTTGAGTTACTGTCACGATGGTTAAGGGGAATTTCAGAGGCGATACTGAAGGGAAATTTTATGAAGAGCCTCAAGCCTGAAATTTGAGTGGACCTCCGATTGTTAAGACCAAGAGGGTTGAAGGAGACAATGGTGTTAGCCCAGATAGTGGAGGATCATAGATAGATGGAGAGAATCAGTAAAAGCAGAGTCACGGGAGGCTCTTATAGAAGCACCATAGCTTCACTGGCATCGAGAATCTAGAGAGTGTCTTTTCTGCTAGAGGCACCAAGGGTGAAGAGTGGGGGAGTTCGCCTCAGGGCCAACTTTAAGCGTCTTACAGAGGTAGAGGTACATGAAAAGAGAGCGAAGGGTTTGTGTTTACGCTGCATTGAGAAGTATGCACTAGGCCATCGATGCAAGGACTAATCACTTCAGGTCCTTATGGTCTTTTTTGAAGAGACCGATAATGAGAATCTAGTGGAGGAAGAAGTGGGAGTGGAGCACCTACGCCTTGATGTGGCAGACATGTTCCTAAATTCAGTGGTGGGATTTATTCCAAATCACACTATGAAGATGAGATGACAGATCTGGGAGCAGCTAGTAGTGGTCTTGGTGGATAGCGAGGCAACGCATAATTTTTTCTCAAATCGGGTCGTGGATAAGTTGGGGCTGAAGTTGGTGGATATTGGGAGTTTTGGAGTTATGATGGACGAGGAAGGTGGAAAAAAGTAGGAGGATTTGTAGGAGGTTGATAATGACACTTCAAGACATACAGATAGCGGAGTATTTTCTTTCCTTGGAGTTAGGGAGCATAGATGTGATTTTGGGCATGAAGTGGTTGTAGACCCGGGAGAGACCAAGGTGGACTTGAAGGCATTAACCATGGAATTCATGGAGGGAGGGAGGAAGTTGAGGATCAAGGGGATCCTAGACTATCCAAAGCCAGGCCTCTTAAAACTCTAGTGAGGGCAATCTAGGGAGTAGGAATGGGATTCTTGGTGTATCTCCAAAGCCTCAAGGGAGAGGAATGCATGGAGAAAGGAGAGGATATTCCTGAGATAATCCAACAAATCCTACAAAAAATTTAGTGAGGTGTTCCAACAGTCTCAAGGCCTACCTCTCCCAAGGGAGCATGAGCATGCCATCAACCTAAAAGAAAGGGTATCTCCTATTAGTGTTTCACTCTACCGATACCTACAGGTTCAAAAGGATGAAATTGAGAAGCTAATCAAGGAGATGTTGAAGGCTCAGATCATTCTTCTCGGTGCTAGCCCATTCTCCAATCCGATGTTACTGGTGAAGGACGATAGTTGAAGATTTTGTGTAGACTAATGAGTTATGAATAAGGAAACTGTGTTGGATAAGTTTCCTATACCTGTCATTAAGGAGTTTTTAGATGAGTTACATGGAGCAGTGCGTTCTCCAAGATTAATATGATATCAGGATACCATTACATTAGAATGTGGCCTGCCGACATACACAAGACCTCCTTCAAGACTCACAAAAGCCATTATGAGTTTTCAATGATACCTTTTGGGCTTACCAGTGCCCCAACTACTTTCCAGTCATCGATGAACAAGGTATTTTAGCCCTACCTCCTCAAGTTTTTATTGGTTTTCTTCGATTACATTTTGGTGTATAGCCGATCAGAGGTAGAGGATGTGGAGCACTAGATGGCTGTGTTAGTGACATTGGAGGAGCATCAGGTGCGTAAAAGTAAGGCTAAGATCATACCTAGTCCTAAATAAACTTCGCAGGACATAAATTCTACCTACAAAAAAGTAATAAAATTAGTCTAAATTCAAATACAATTTGATAGAAATTAGTTTAAATCTTGAATTAAAAATTCAAAATGCTTATCATAACAAGTTCTTATCCTGTTATGTAGTGGATTTTATTCTGAAAGTCTAGCTTTTGGGGACTTGATCTCTGTCGTAAGATGCCTAGTTGATGATTTGATCACACCTATGAACACTAGCTGCCATTTTCAATCTCATTGGTATAGTCTAAGATTACCACCCTTAATATTCTTAATCAAGAAATCGGTTTATTTGGAAAACAATTGATTTGATTTTTTGATCCCTCCATAAGTTGATGCTCAAATTGTGAAGGTTTTTGTCCTCTAGTGTTATTTAAGTTATTGGTTAATTTGGCAATCCATTTCATGATTTGACCCCTAGATGAAGCCTCAACTCTCTCGTCGCCTCTCCTAGAATCTTGCTTTTGATTGAAGCCATTTTGGGATAAACTCATAACATGTGGTCATTATCATATGCTTGGTATGTACTAGGTGTAATTTTCTTACAATGGGAAGCTATCTAGAAATAGAAAGATTGAGAGAGAATGAGAGGATTGACAAGTAAATGTGAAAGGATTAACTAGTATTATTTTGAAGGACTACAAAGGGAATAAAAGCCAACTTGAGAAACATATGAATTCCCTTTTAAGTAAGGATGAACGTTAAGACAAAATGAAAATGCTATTTTAGAAATTGTGAAATTAGTTTTGTGTCATCCTTTTAGAAGAGTATTCTAAATAAAATAGTTAAGAATAGTAGAGATTAGTAGAAAAAGGGTGAAGTTGTGTTCTCTTTAACGAAGAGCATAAATATATATAGCTTTAAATTCAAATAAAATACTTCTTAAATTTTTTTTTGTTTTACGAGATATTGGAGTAATTTGTTATTTGTTTTTTTAATAGAATCTTAATTGACTATGAAGCTGCCAAATGACCAAAAAGTACACTTGTAGAAAGCCATGCATGAGTGAATTTATTTTGATGGATGCAACAAAATAATATAAATATACAAGATTTGAGTGTTACACATATAATTGCCTCATTTTTTGCATTGTTTATGGGCATATACTTATAGAAATTATTCAGAGAGAATTACCAATGTTATTTTCATCACCAATGTGTATGGCTACATAATGTATAAAACTTTTGGAAATTAGGGGACTTGGGATTATTGAACAATTATTAAGTTTATGGTTTACATTGTTATACCAATGTTATTTTCTTCACCAATCTGTATGGCTACATATTGTACAAAACATTTGGAAATTAGGGTACTTAGGATTACTGAACAATTATTAAGTTTCTGGTTTACACTTGGAGTGCATGTTAATCAGTAATAATTGGTCAAATAAAATCCAAATTTGTTAGATTTAAGTATCTTCCTACTGAGCTATAATTTAACTTATAAAGTTAAGTTTAGTGGTTCAAACATAGTAGTACTTTAGAATAGTTATGCTCTAAGAGAATATCATCATGATTTAAAAATAAATTTTATAAAATTGCAATCAGTGTTTTAGGTCATTCAATGAACTGTAGAAGACGACGTGCAGATAATATTTCAGTTGAAAGATTATGAAGGAAAGGGTGTAAATCCAAGTCGACATCAGTAGAAGTTGTTCGAAAACTGTATTGTTTGTAATGTGAGAAGAATTGAGGGCAATGCTATGTTAACCACCAATCTTAAAATTTATGGAATGAATTTACATCATTAACAAGTATGAAGCTCAAGAACCAGATCAGGTTCTTTTTTTTCCTCTTCATATTCATTTCATTCAGGAGTTATGAACATTTCAATGCACATTTTCCCTACACAAGCAAAGCATGAAAATCAAAGTTTCTATTCTATCTATATGGAGTATAGAGAAATCTTTGTTAGTAACTAAATGAATAAGAATTTATGGTTTCACAAAAATTCAGTATTTGCGGATGAAAGAAAAAGGATTCATAAATTCAACCCAATTAGTTGGATAAACCTAATGATGATGATGATGTGTTGGCTTGACTGACGAGCCATTTAAGCAAATTGTGTGTGATAGAAATGACATTATTAAGAATTTAAGCTGGATATGTAATAAAAATAGGAGTAATAAATTGAAAAATGCTTAGACTTAGATTGTAGATCCAACATCTATTGAAATTAAGCTAGTGGAATATAGAGTTAGTGGGAATGATCAGGAAAAAAAAAGTTAATGTGGAAGGATCAGAAAAAAAAAAAAAAACTACTGCTTGTAGTTATACAAAAAGATTATAAAAAATAGAGTTTAACACCTCGTTAATACTCAACGAAGAATGAGGATTCAAGTCCTTCCCAAATAGTTAGGATAATGTTAATGAGAATATGATTGTCTTCTTTGAATTGGCAATAACTTCTATTGGCATTTGATTTCCCATTGTTTCCAATTTTTCTTATTAAAATCGTTTGTTGTTTGTCATGTTGTAATGCCTTCAATCCCTTGAAACTATGGTCGGGCCTCTTTCCCCAGGAGGATTAAGGCTTCGTTTGGGACGGCTTCACGGCTACGTTGCTTTATAAAAAATTATTAAATGTTCGTTTGGGACATCGCGGCAGAATGAAGTTAGAAAAATTTTTGCGTCCTGACGCTGCTTCCCGCGACCTTTCCTGCCTCCCGCGGTCCGCTGCTTCCCCTGCTTCCCGTGGTTTTGAAGAGAAAAAAATGCCGTAAATGCCCTGCGAGATTGGTTCTTCCTCGTCGTCAGCGGACCACCCTTATCCTCTTCTCCTTCCCTACCTCTGTCATTCCCCTCGTGGCAGAATCAATCGAAACAAACAGAGATAAATGGCAAGAGCGATAGGACACGCCATAGCTGCCATTATTACCAAAATCTCCGGCAATGCAACGACGAGTGGTGACACTGGGACCTCAGTCGCCGTTTGCATCGTCGGAGAGAGGGGGCCGGCGACTACGGCTCCGCCTCTTATTGTGGGTAAGAGAGATGGCCTCTCCGCATGCTTCACGGCGTCATCAAAACCCAAAAACTCCCTAACTTTCGCTGCAAGAGATTCTACATCTGAACTGCAAACCACATCAATCTTCTCCAACAGCTTCAGCTTTTCGGCAGCGGCGAGAAATCTTTCTCCGACAAGCATTATAAGACCAATAGAATCACAACAACAGAGATCGAGCACCAGTTCATGTGCAGCAGCTTCAGTCGCACCCAGTTCAAGCATGTCGCCAAGTACGCAAACCCTTTTACCAGTACAGTCAAGGTTCTTCAGATATTCAATGGCCGCAACCATGCTCGGAGGGCTGGCATTGTAGGCGTCGTTAATGACTGTGATGCCACTCCTTGTGAGGAGCATTTGGGACCGCATGGGCGCTGGACGAAATCTTGAGAGTGATTCTGCGATTTGATCTTCTTCTTATCTTCATGAATGCTATCCTATTTTATTTTAATTCATCTTATTGAAATTGTATAAGGGTTATATTATTATTATAATAAGAAAAATTTTTTATTTCAGGCTGAAAAAAAATTCCAAATATCTTCAAAAGATGATATACATTGTCAAAAAATTAGAGAACTTTGATATTTAAAAGTCATAAAATATTTTGATAAAGTGGATAAAATTTTAATTTAAAATTGTTAGTTTGTATTATGTACATGAAATGAAAAAAAATTTACATTTATACAAATTTTTTTCATCTTAATATATATAAGGGTGGTACGGTAATTTGTTCGCATAAAGGTACAGCACAGCAGTTTGACAGTTATGCTTCCAAACAAAATATAATGATTTATGTATATAACTTCAAAAAGCAACTTTCTGTACACCAACTTCACAACCTGCTTTACCGACAGCTGCAGCCGTCCCAAACGCACCCTAAAAAAGAAAAGAAACTGTCCCTATAAATAAGGCAATTCATTGTTGGTTTCTTCAACTCTACGGGATCATGACAGTACTGACTATAATTTCTAGATCTTTTTGTTGGGTCTTGGTGATCTTTTGCTAGTAGGTTGGATGGTGGGTGGTGAGTTTTTTTTTTAATATACAAAAGGAAACTTGTTTGGTCTTGCACAGTTTTCTCTAATTAATTGTTATTTGGAATTATGCTAAATTTTTATTTTTGTTGCTGATGTTTTTTTATAATTTTTCTTTTTCTTCCATTGTAAGACATTTCTCTTTAATTTATTTCTTACAACAACAACAACAACAACATTGTTGCGTCCAGGAGTATTCGCGGCGGTAGAGAAATATCATATTTAACGTCTTAGCATTGTACGAAAATCCGGCATGCAATTAGATAAGGAGAGGGGT